>NC_056734.1:446732569-447032569 GCF_019279795.1 Protopterus annectens | reverse complement strand
ATCAGATATACCTGTTACTCAAGCTGTTGCAGAGACTAACTTACTGCCTGCTGTGAAATTCAGAAAAGATAACAGTAGATTCTCATTTTTGTCTGCATTTTTGATTTAATATCTCTGTAATCTGTACAACTGTTTTTTACTGTCTTTTTTTGTTGTGAGATAGAGCTAATATCTGTTAGTGTTGACCTCAGTTTGCAGTGAGATCCTTTGCTAGAGGCCCATCTGCTTACTTAGTGAGAGAAAGTGAACAGAAATTATTTCATCTGGGGAGGGCATTCCTGCAACTGTATTGTCTGGTTAATAGGTCTGTTTCTGCTTTCTGTGCCTTAAATCAGATATACCTGTTACTCAAGCTGTGGAGAGACTGACTTACTGCCTGCTGTGATATTCAGAAAAGATAACAGTTGATTCTCATTTTTGTCTGCATTTTGGATTTAATATCTCTGTAATCTGTACAACTGTTTTTTACTGTCTTTTTTTGTTGTGAGATAGAGCTAATATCTCTTAGTGTTGACCTCAGCTTGTAGTGAGATCCTTTGTCTAGAGGCCCATCTTCTTACTTAGTGAGAGAAAGTGAACAGAACTGATTTCATCTGGGGAGGGCATTCCTGCAACTGTATTGTCTGGTTAATAGGTCTGTTTTCCGCTTTCTGTGCCTTAAGTCAGTTAAACCTGTTACTCAAACTGGTGGAGAAACTGATTTACTGCCTGTTGTGATATTCAGAAAAGTTAACAGTTGATTCTCATTTTTTGTCTGCATTTTTGATTTAAGATCTCTGTAATCCGTACAACTGCTTTTTTACTTTCATTTTGTTTTGAGATAGAGCTAGTATCTGTTAGTGTTGACCTCAGTTTGTAGTGAGATCCTTCGTCTAGAGGCCCATCTGCTTACTTAGTGAGAGAAAGTGAACAGAACTGATTTCATCTGGGGAGGGCATTCCTGCAAGTGTATTGTATGGATAATAGGTCAGTTTCTACTTTCTGTGCCTTAAATCAGATATACCTGTTACTCAAGCTGTGGAGAGACTGACTTACCGCCTGCTGTGATATTCAGAAAAGATAACAGTTGTTTCTCATTTTTCATCTGCATTTTTGATTTAATATCTCTGTAATTTGTACAACATTTGTTACTGTCCTTTTTGTTGTGAGATAGAGCTAATATCTGTTAGTGTTGACCTCAGTTTGTAGTAAGATCCTTTGTTTAGAGGCCCATCTTCTTACTTAGTGAGAGAAAGTAAACAGAACTGATTTCATCTGGGCAGGGCATTCCTGCAACTGTATTGTCTGGTTAATAGGTCTGTTTTCCGCTTTCTGTGCCTTAAGTCAGTTATACCTGTTACTCAAGCTGTTGGAGAGACTGACTTACTGCCTACTGTGATATTCAGAAAAGATAACAGTTGATTCTCATTTTTTGTCTGCACTTTTGATTTAAGATCTCTGTAATCTGTGCAACTGATTTTTACTGTCCTTTTTGTTGTGAGATAGAGCTAATATCTGTTAGTGTTGACCTCAGTTTGTAGTGAGATCCTTCGTCTAGAGGCCCATCTGCTTACTTAGTGAGAGAAAGTGAACAGAACTGATTTCATCTGGGCAGGGCATTCCTGCAACTGTATTGTCTGGATAATGGGTCTGTTTCTGCATTCTGTGCCTTAAGTCAGTTAAACCTGTTACTCAAGCTTGTGGAGAGACTGACTTACTGCCTGCTGTGATATTTAGAAAAGATAACCGTTGATTCTCATTTTTCATCTGCACTTTTGATTTAACATCCCTGTAATCTGTACAACTATTTTTAATGTCCTTTTGTTGTGAGATAGAGCTAATATCTGTTAGTGTTGACCTCAGTTTGTAGTGAAGTCCCTTGTCTAGAGGCCTATCAGCTTACTTAGTCAGAGGAAGTGAACAGAACTGTTTTCATCTGGGCAGGGCATTCCTGCAACTGTATTGTCCGGATAATGGGTCAGTTTCTACTTTCTGTGCCTTAAATCAAATATACCTGTTACTCAAGCTGTGCTGAGAGACTGACTTACTGCCTGCTGTGATATTCAGAAACGATAAGAGTTGATTCTCATTTTTCATCTGCACTTTTGAATTAATATCTCTGTATTCTATACAACTGTTTTTTACTGTCATTTTGTTGTGAGATAGAGCTAATATCTGTTAGTGTTGACCTCAGTTTGTAGGCCTATCATCTTACTTAGTGAGAGAAAGGGAACAGAACTGATTTTGTCTGGGCAGGGCATTCCTGCAACTGTATTGTCTGGATAATAGGTCTGTTTCTGCTTTCTGTGCCTTAAATCAGATATACCTGTTACTCAAGCTGGTGGAGAGACTGACTTACTGCCTGCAATGAAATTCAGAAAAGATAACTGTTGATTCTCATTTTTTGTCTGCACTTTTGATTTAATATCTCTGTAATCTGTACAACTGCTTTTTACTGATCTTTTTTTGTGAGATAGAGCTAATATCTGTTAGTGTTGACCTCAGTTTGTAGTGAGGTCCTTTGTCTAGAGGCCTATCTGCTTACTTAGTGAGAGAAAGTGAACAGAACTGATTTCATCTGGGGAGGGCATTCCTGCAGCTCTATTGTCTGGTTAATAGGTTTTCCACTTTCTGTGCCTTAAGTCAGTTAAACCTGTTACTCAAGCTAGTGGAGAGACTGACTTACTGCCTGCTGTGATATTCAGAAAAGATAACAGTAGATTCTCATTTTTTGTCTGCATTTTTGATTTAAGATCCCTGTAATCCATACAACTGTTTTTTACTGTCATTTTGTTGTGAGATAGAGCTAATATCTGTTAGTGTTGACCTCAGTTTGTAGTGAAATCCTTTGTCTAGAGGCCTATCTGCTTACTTAGTGACAGAAAGTGAACAGAACTGGTTTCATCTGGGCAGGGCATTCCTGCAACTGTATTGTCTGGATAATAGGTCTGTTTCTGCTTTCTGTGCCTTAAATCAGATATACCTGTTACTCAAGCTGTGCTGAGAGACTGACTTACTGCCTGCTGTGATATTCAGAAAAGATAAGTGTTTATTCTCATTTTTGTCTGCACTTTTGATTTAATATCTCTGTAATCTGTACAACTGCTTTTTACTGTCCTTTTGTTGTGAGATAGAGCTAATATCTGTTAGTGTTGACCTCAGTTTGTAGTGAAATCCTTTGTCTAGAGGCCTATCTGCTTACTTAGTGAGAGAAAGTGAACAGAACTGGTTTCATCTGGGCAGGGCATTCCTGCAACTGTATTGTCTGGATAATAGGTCTGTTTCTGCTTTCTGTGCCTTAAATCAGATATACCTGTTACTCAAGCTGTGCTGAGAGACTGACTTACTGCCTGCTGTGATATTCAGAAAAGATAAGTGTTTATTCTCATTTTTCATCTGCATTTTAAATTAATATATCTGTATTCTGTACAACTAGTTTTTACTATCATTTTGTTGTGAGATAGAGTTAATATCTGTTAGTGTTGACCTCAGTTTGTAGTGAAATCCTTTGTCTAGAGGCCTATCTGCTTACTTAGTGAGAGAAAGGGAACAGAACTGGTTTCATCTGGGCAGGGCATTCCTGCAACTGTATTGTCTGGTTAATAGGTCTGTTTCTGCTTTCTGTGCCTTAAATCAGATATACCTGTTACTCAAGCTGTGCTGAGAGACTGACTTACTGCCTGCTGTGATATTCAGAAAAGATAAGTGTTTATTCTCATTTTTAGTCTGCACTTTTGATTTAATATCTCTGTAATCTGTACAACTGCTTTTTACTGTCCTTTTGTTGTGAGATAGAGCTAATATCTGTTAGTGTTGACCTCAGTTTGTAGTGAAATCCTTTGTCTAGAGGCCTATCTGCTTACTTAGTGAGAGAAAGTGAACAGAACTGGTTTCATCTGGGCAGGGCATTCCTGCAACTGTATTGTCTGGATAATAGGTCTGTTTCTGCTTTCTGTGCCTTAAATCAGATATACCTGTTACTCAAGCTGTTGGAGAGACTGACTTACTGCCTACTGTGATATTCAGAAAAGATAACAGTTGATTCTCATTTTTTGTCTGCACTTTTGATTTAAGATCTCTGTAATCTGTGCAACTGATTTTTACTGTCCTTTTTGTTGTGAGATACAGCTAATATCTGTTAGTGTTGACCTCAGTTTGTAGTAAAATCCTTTGTCTAGAGGCCTATCTGCTTACTTAGTGAGAGAAAGTGAACAGAACTGGTTTCTGCTGGGCAGGGCATTTCTGCAACTGTATTGTCTGGATAACAGGTCTGCTTCTGCTTTCTGTGCCTTAAATCAAATATACCTGTTACTCAAGCTGTGCTGAGAGACTGACTTACTGCCTGCTGTGATAGTCAGAAAAGATAAGTATTTATTCTCATTTTTGATCTGCACTTTTGATTTAATATCTCTGTAGTCTGTACAAATGCTTTTTACTGTCCTTTTGTTGTGAGATAGAGCTAATATCTGTTAGTGTTGACCTCAGTTTGTAGTGAAATCCTTTGTCTAGATGCCTTTCTGCTTACTTAGTCAGAGAAAGGTAACAGAACTGGTTTCATCAGGCAGAGCATTTCTGCAACTGTATTGTCTGGATAATAGGTCTGTTTCTGTTTTTTGTGCCTGAAATCATATATACCTGTTACTCAAGCTGTGCTGTGAGAATGATTTACTGCGTGCTGTGATATTCAGAACATATAAGTGTTTATTCTCATTTTTCATCTGCACTTTTGAATTAATATCTCTGTATTCTGTACAACTGTTTTTTACTGTCATTTTGTTGTGAGATAGAGCTAATATCTGTTAGTGTTGACCTCAGTTTGTAGTGAAATCCTTTGTCTAGAGGCCTATCTGCTTACTTAGTGAGAGAAAGGGAACAGAACTGGTTTCATCTGGGCAGGGCATTCCTGCAACTGTATTGTCTGGATAATAGGTCTGTTTCTGCTTTCTGTGCCTTAAATCAGATATACCTGTTACTCAAGCTGTGCTGAGAGACTGACTTACTGCCTGCTGTGATATTCAGAAAAGATAAGTGTTTATTCTCATTTTTCATCTGCACTTTTGATTTAATATCTCTGTAATCTGTACAACTGCTTTTTACTGTCATTTTGTTGTGAGATAGAGCTAATATCTGTTAGTGTTGACCTCAGTTTGTAGTGAAATCCTTTGTCTAGAGGCCTATCTGCTTACTTAGTGAGAGAAAGGGAACAGAACTGGTTTCATCTGGGCAGGGCATTCCTGCAACTGTATTGTCTGGATAATAGGTCTGTTTCTGCTTTCTGTGCCTTAAATCAGATATACCTGTTACTCAAGCTGTGCTGAGAGAATGACTTACTGCCTGCTGTGATATTCAGAAAAGATAACAGTTGATTCTCATTTTTTGTCTGCACTTTTGATTTAAGATCTCTGTAATCTGTGCAACTGATTTTTACTGTCCTTTTTGTTGTGAGATAGAGCTAATATCTGTTAGTGTTGACCTCAGTTTGTAGTGAAATCCTTTGTCTAGAGGCCTATCTGCTTACTTAGTGAGAGAAAGGGTACAGAACTGGCTTCGCCTGGGCAGGGCATTCCTGCAACTGTATTGTCAGGATAATAGGTCTGTTTCTGCTTTCTGTGCCTTAAAACAGATATACCTGTTAGTCAAACTGTGCTGAGAGACTAACTTACTGCCTGCTGTGATATTCATAAAAGATAACTGTTTATTCTCATTTTTCTTCTGCACTTTTGATTTAATATCTCTGTAATCTGTGCAGCTGCTTTTCACAGTACTTTTATTGTGAGATAGACCTAATATCTGTTAGTGTTGACATCAGTTTTTAGTGAATTCCTTTGTCTCAAGGCCTATCTGCTTACTTAGTGAGAGAAAGGGAACAGAACTGGTTTTATCTGGACAGGGCATTCCTGCAACTGTATTGTCTGGAAAATAGGTCTGTTTGTGCTTTCTGTGCCTAAAATCAGTTATACCTGTTACTCAACCTGTGCTGAGAGACTGACCTACTGCATGCTGTGATATTCAGAAAAGATAAGTGTTGATTCTCATTTTTCATCTGCTCTTTTGATTTAATATCTCTGTAATCTGTAAAACTGCTTTTTACTGTCCTATTGTTGTAAGACAGAGCTAATAAATGTTAGTGTTGACCTCAGTTTGTAGTGAAATCCTTTGTCTAGAGGCCTATCTGCTTACTTATTGAGAGAAAGGAAACAGAACTGGTTTTGTCTGGGCAGGACATTCTTGCAACTGTATTGTCTGGATGATATGTCTCTGCTTTCTGTGCCATAAATCAGATATACTTGTTAGTCTAGCTCTGTTGAGAGACTGACTTACTTCCTGCTGTGATGTTGAGTATATTTAAGTGTTTATTTTCATTTTTTGTCTGCACTTTTTATTTAATATCTCTGCAATCTGTACAACTGCTTTTTACTGTCCTTTTTTGTGAGATAGAAGCTAATATCTCTTAGTGTTGACCTCAGTTTGTAGTGAAATCCTTTGTCTAGAGGCCTATCTGCTTACTTAGTGAGAGAAAGGGAGCAGAACTTGCTTTGTCTGGCCAGGGCATTTCTTTAACTGTATTTTCTGGAAAATAGGTCTGTTTCTCCTTTCTGTGCCTTAAATCAGATATACCTGCTACACAAGCTGTGCTGAGAGACTGACTCACTGCCTGCTGTGATATTCAGAAAAGACAAGTGTTTATTCTCATTTTTCATCTGCATGTTTAATGTATTATCTCTGTAATCTGTACAACTGTTTTTCCCACCCACTTTTCCTGTTCTTGTGGTGGATTTATGTCTTGGTTGCTTTGAGTTGCCCGCCTCTGGTATAAATTTGATACTGGACTCTCCCCCCAGTCACATTACATCAGCTCATTCTACTGTTAATAGTGAGAACTTCGCAAAGGCTTACCTTTTTAACTTCTGCATATTGAGTTATCTCATTATCTTCAGTCTCTTCATTTTCTACTTTCTCTCCATGAACTCGTGTAGCTCAGATAAATATTTGCTGTATCCAGGATTTTTTGTAAGCTTCAGCGTGGTGCTCTTCATTTTTCCCTTAGATATGCTAGTTCGCTGCTCTCCTGCACTTTTATTAGCTTATTAGTCTAGCACTTTAAACTATTCCCACTGCCAAAAAGACTGCTCTTCAAATTTTCCCTTAGAATTAGCTGGTTTCTCAGTAGTAGCACTAAAATCTGAATCCCTGTGTGTAGCACTTGCTCTAAAACCTGCTGGAAAGCAGTAGGAAGCCTTAAACTGATACAAGCACTCAATTCTCCTTGTTAATAAGGAGAAATTAATTGTAGGCCTTAAACAGCCTATAATTGCAAAGTACCTTACCAAGGTAAGGGAAAACAGCTCTTGTACTTTACAAAAGAAACACCGAAAGAGGCATGTCCAAGGGTCAGCTTCCGGTGATTTCTCCTGTCCACCTGATGAATCTGGGCATACTGGGACAATGCAGCAATTGTCTCATGTACACAGACAACCCTCTCCTACTACCATCCAACACTACAAACGAGAGATGCATCTACATTGCCAAACTAGAAGTAAAGCTCTCTCCAGCCACGATTGTGCTAGACAGTCAAGAGGAGAAGGTTAACACCTGCACTACACCTCAAGAAACACATAGCCCTTCAAAACTCATGGCACCAACATTCACAAATAGTAATATTAAACCCACTTATGCAAAGGCCCTTAACATTAACCTGCCCAAGCAACAAGTACCTCCGAAGCTGAAACGCAAACAAACACCAATCACAACCAAAGTGATACACAGCTCAAAACCAGTGTGCCACCAAACAACAGACCCTAAGGCAAGACAATGTACCCAACACTTTAGTCATAGGGGACTCTATAGTCAGGCACACTGACGGCCCACTCACTAGGCTGAACAAGGAGAAAATTACTGTCAGCTGCCTCTTGGGTGCCAGGATTTGCCACATAATGCATGCACACAAGTCACTCCACAACAAGTACAAATACAACACTGTCATTGTCCATGCTGGAGTGAATGACTTGAGATGTACTTCCCTGAACTACATCCAAAGAAACATGGAAGAGGTCTCGGATCATGTGGCCCATGCAGGTATGACCCTATCCCTGAGCAGTATCCTGCCTTCGCCCAGAATGATACCACAGTATAAGGACAAAATGATTGACTTCAACAATTGGCTAAGTTTCTGGTGTCATTCAAAGGGGATCCAATATCTGTCTGCCTGGGATGACATGATCGACAAACCACGATGCTTTGCCAGAGATGGTTAGCACCTGTCACCCCTAGGATTCAGGTTACTGGCTAAAGCTCTTGCCAATCCTACAGTGCCTTTTTTAGGCCAGGCTCAAGGGACAAAACCAACACAATAACAGATATAAGCATGCAAAATCTGAAGGTAGTGCTACTCAATGCTAGAAGTCTAAACCTCAAAATGCACTCTCTCAAGGCACTCCTAAAAATGGAGAACATTGATATCTGTGCAGTAACTCAGACCTGGTTCAAGGCTCAAGAGAGCACCACTGCAATACCAACTCTAACCACACTTTTTGGCCACCAAACCAGGACCGAAGCACTAAAGGCGGAGGAGTGTCCATATTCACCAAGGATATTCACACCTCCAGGCTAGTTGCCCAACACAATGCATCTGAAATTCTACAGGTGCAAGGAACACTAGGTAAGACTGCAATCCAAATTATAGCTTACTACAGATCCCTTGCCATGCCCCAAGATTCTCACTACACCTTTCTAAACATACTAGATAATATTAAGATACAACCAAACACCCTAATACTGGGTGATTTCAACTACTCTGCAATTAATTGGGAAAACTACTCAGGTACCAACACCTTTGCCCAATGGTTCTTGGAATTCATAAATTCCAATGCCTGGACCAACTAATTCATAGTCCCACCAGGGGCTCATATATCCTATACCTGTTCATTACCAACATGGGAGATCGATGCTCCACACCAGTGGTCACACCCTCATTGGTCAGGTCTGACCATAAGCTAATCACCCTTGAGATCTGCATCCAACCCCCACCCCCCAGAAGGGAAACCTCCATAAAAAAACTTCTCCAAAGACAACTTCATGCTACTCAAGTCAGAAGTGACAAACTTCATGGCACCCATGCAGATGGGAACTGAAAGTTAGACCGCTGAATCCTACACTAAGGCACTGTACAAGCACATCCACTCATGCATGAATCACGCCATTCCAAACAGAACCAAGATGGTCTCCTCCAAAAAAAGGAACCCAATCTGGTGGTCTCCTGCCATAAACAAACTATACAACAGAAGGAAGAAACTGTTGCAGAAAAGAGGAAAATCCCAGGATGCAAAAAACCACTTACCAGCCTCAGGAAGAAGCTGAGATCCCTCATAAAATCATCCAAAGCTAGTTAAGAAAATAAAATTGCCAAAGATTCCAAGGACAACCGCAAAGCATTCTATAGTTATGTCAAGAATCTAAATGGCAATGCTCAGATCTGCTCTAGGCTACAACAGAATGGCATTAAATATACTGATCCCAAGGATATTGCCAATATCCTGGCAGATCAATTCAGTGCCAACTTCAGCCCCCTTCACCACCTAAAGGTGCAATCTCAATACCAAAAGACTGCAAAATTCCAGTACTCACAGCCACAGAGGTAAAAAACACACTCTCCAAAGCTAAGAATACAGCATCTATGGGAACAGATGACATCCCGGGCTGTGTACTACAATAACTACAAAATGAACTGGCACCTCACCTAAGTGTCATATTTAATCATAGCTTCACCTCAGGCTTTGTGCCCAATTAGTGGCACACAGCTACAGTTATCCCACTCCACAAGGGGGGATCCATCTTGGATCCCGGGAACTATCGTCCCATCAGTCTGATGAGCCTGATCTGCAAAGCCATGGAATGCATTATCATGGAACTTATAAACAAAGACATTGGCAACCTTCAAACACTGAAACCAACCCAGTTTGGTTTCATAAAGGGCCGATCTTGCCTCCTCAACCTGATTGACTTCTTTGAATCAGTCTCCAGAGCCATGGATAAGGATAAGGCAGTCCAAACAGCCTATCTGGACCTCACCAATGTCTTTGACACCACCCCCCACTCTGGAATCATAGATAAACTTACTAAGCTGGGTATTAATCCCTACATCACTCGATGGATTGCCAACTGGCTTACTGACAGAACCCACATTGTAAAAGTAGCTGACTCAAAATCCAGCTCAAGACAAGTGACAAGCAGAGTACCTCAGGGTTCACTCCTGGGACCGCTCATGTTTGGCATCTACTTCTCTGAAGTACAGGCCAGCACTAAGGGACTCTGACTAACAAAGTTCGCAGATGACTGCAAACTGGGAGTCATTATTGAATCTCCAAATGATGTGGATATTCTACAAAAGCACCTTACAGAAACAGATGCTTGGTGCCAGAGTCATGGTTTCAAGCTCAATGCCAAGAAATGTATAGTTATCTCCTTTGGGAAAAAACATGTACCCTTGAATTACCACATAAGTGGCAGTACACTAAACACCGAAAGTGTGATAAGGGACTTAGAGACACAGGTGGACAGTGGTCTCACCTTCAATAACCACATAGCCACAACAGTCAGGAAATCCTTCTATATGGCACATCGCATCACTAAGGGCTTGTCATCCAGAAAAAAGGAGGTCATTGTCCCACTGTGCTCATCCCTCATTAGACCCATTATAGAGTACAATGCCCCACTTGGTATATACCTCACAAGACATCTGCAACAACTGAAAAGTCCATAGAAATACCTCAGTAAAAGAATCACAGGCCTAAAGCAGATGCCCCATGCTGATGGTCTAAAAAATCTCCAGCTATGCTCTGTTGCATATCACCTGCTCAGAGGCGATCTCTGCTTAACATACAAGGCCATGTCAAACCCAGTGCTGTTGGACATGCTACACTTAAAGAAATCCCAATCCCACAGAGCTACATGCTCCGGGGATCTAAACCTGGTCATCACAATGAACAAAACATGCTGGAGGGATAGGTTCCTGACCCAAAGACTCCCCATACTCTAGAATAGACTGCCCATACATGTGAAGCTGAGCACCTCTTTGGCCCTCTTCAAAAGGAACCTTGACGACTGGATGGGAGATAGGAAATTCACCCCGGGGATCACATCAGTCACCCTGCTAGAAAGGGTACCAGGGAAGTAAATATTCTGGGAAGAAATAGCCAGAGAATTGTTATGGCTAGGCTTGTATAGGCCCTATGGCCAATAACCTAGTACCAACCTATGAAATGTGTAACTCAGCCATTGGCAGTTCTAGGTTCCTTTTCTTCCAAAGACAGAATATGGGTACAATAGCTAGCTGATGGACACACAAAGAGTGAAAACAAAACCTATCCCCAGGATTTAATAACATCTGTGTAGGATCCATGCCATGGTTCCCCCTTGGCAGTGAGCCATGCATAGTAATGATGGTGTTCTGCCAAGGGAAAGCATAGGAGCAGGGTTATTGAATTGGTGTAGAGGCTAACCATGTTCATGGATGGCCTGTACTGCTTCCTGTGACTGTTGAAATTCTGTGAATTGGGTCAAATGGGTAATATTTAAATTTAAATATTTTTTTCTTTTTTTCCCTTTTTTTGCATGTTTGCGCGGCACTCACATACAGACAGATGACCCCTACCAGACATCTAAAAATCGAAACCGGATGTCATGAATTATAATAATTATGTATTTATGCAATTTTAAATATTTTTTTTTTTTTTTAATTGCTGTTTGTGCAGAGTGGAGTGGAGCACCACAGAACTGAGTGGCGCTCATACATACATAGCCAACAGTTGCTAGACATCTAAAAATAAAAAACAGATGTAATTGATTATGTGTGCATCTGGGTTCATTTAAGTGCATTTGCTCGGAGAGCCATGGTGCTTACAGATAGCCAAGTAGTATATGTGAAGGTATACTCATTTTCATAATATCCAGGTAGCTAAATGGGTTGAGATACAACCTAATGGTTAGTATGTCCTGGGTTTGAGTCCATAGCAATGATAAGATGTCTATAAATCAATTTATTATATATGTTTAATTTTAAAGACAAATTTGTGAATATGGCACTGGGCTGAGCACTGCTTAAACATGTTAATGGTTACTTTTGGTTGTGTGGTGCTAAGCTGAGCTAATACCCTGGTTGTGAGAGTTTTCACACTGCTTAACTGTGTTTAGCTGGTTTGAGTGCTGCTAAGCAACATGGCACTTTGGTGAATGTTTCTCAGTGATGTGTAAGTGCTGGAAAACAGCCTATATTAATGCAATAGGTGGGATGTCTGCAACAGTCTTTGGAGTCCTATCTACTGTGGATATGGCAGACAGTGCTTGTGAAGGTGAGCACTTTCAGGTGCAGAGATGGGGTATTCAGGAGTCTAGGGTCTTTGTTGGGCTCCTGGTTAAAAATCATGAACCCAGGCTGCTGCGGGGTTGTTTTCAGGACTCCGAGTATAAGGCAGTGGCCTGGGACCAGTTAGCCAGGGAATTCACCAGTGTTACTGGTATCCCCCGCAAAGGTGAGCAGTGTTATCACCATTATGATGACCTGAAGAGGAGAAAGAGAGGAACCTTGGACACATGGGTCCAAGAATCTAGAGCATGGAATGTCCCACAAATATGTAAGTAATTTTTCCTCTGTTTTACCAGTATGCCAGCCGAATGCCTGCAAAACTGGTATGCATAATGGTGTGCTTCTCTTCCAACAGCTGCAGCTGAGAGGGCTTGCAATGTCAAGTCCCATGCCAGGTGTCTGGTGAGGTTGCTCTGTGATTGTGGTATGTATGGATTTGTTATGCTAACTGTAGTGCAATAAGCAAGAAGGAGTAAAGCATTAACTGCAATAATGTATACACCATAAAACCGGTAGTGCAATAAATAGAAAAGTAGAACTGTAGTGCAATAAATGGACCTGTAGAGCTGTAGTGCAATAAATGAACAATAACAACTGTGTTGCAATAAACAAAACACAATTACCAATAACATTAAGCAAAGTGGTGTACAGCAGGTTTGTATTGTCATAACCATTGCAGTAGAGTTGTATGCATTACTTGTCTATGGTAAGGTTCCTGCAGTCAAATGTAACACTGTAATAGTTCTAGAATGCAAAATGGATTCAGTCACATACTGCTCCCTTTTTCTCCCACTCCAGGAATAAAAGATATATGGTATATGGTTGAGGTAACCCATGTTATGAGCAGATATGATTGTGCTAACATTTCACAGACAGTTATCAGCAATACCAAGAAAGTTATGTTTTTTGCAGATGCCCCCTGCAGTCACAGCTATTGGGTTCTATTCCCATGCTTGCCAGCTAAGGCATGAGGCAGTTGTCTAGATTATTTATTGTACACAAACATGCCTCTCAAGTGTCACAATTTCACGTAATGTAATTAAAACTGATTAATACATCTGTCAGAGGAGTACTAGGAAAATGATTGCATGGAATGCAATGTATTACCAAATCTGCTTACAGAACACCTTGGTAGTTATAGAAGTCCACATTATGTGAAAGTGTTTTGTGTAGTAGTGTACCTGCATTTGTTATTGCTTGGCCCATACTGACTCATATTAACAGCTTAAGAGGTGTGTATGTGCTACATCAGCTATAGCAGAATTTTAGTCACTGTACTCAGAACTGACATTACATGCCTGTAGAGTATTTTGTAGCAGTGTTTTCAGGGATATAGTCTGCATTGTCAGTAATGGATTGTTTCTGTCTCTCCCCCCACCCCTTATCTTCATTTATTTATTATTGCTATTTATTATTATAATTTAATATTAACATATGTGTTTAAACTAACTCTATTTTTGCAAAATGTGCCCTTCAGCAGCAACATGTAGAAAGACACCTACTAAGGCATTAATGACAAAATTCATGTTCAACTGGGACCCTGGTGCACACATAGATCCATATAAAGCCACACACATACTGATGTTTGTAGAAAATGTATGCCACAGCCTCTAAGTGTGACATATATCTTGCAAATACACATATTGTAGTAGTGCCTCAGTAGATCAGTCAGTTAATTGCTTTGCAAATGGTACATTTTGCCACACACAGTCCTGGGTTCAAATCCAGTGGTGTGTAGAAGTGAATTTACAGTATTGTGAAGGCAGCAATTAATGACTGAGTCATGCACTCTTTATCTACACAATGCATTTCAAATGGCATGTCTGCTTTTCACTGATGGTGATCATAGGCCTGCAGATAGGAACACACTTCACATATTACTATAACAAAACTTACATGTGTATAAAGTTTCACATAATGCACTAATATGCATTCACACAGAATGTCAACACAGGTACTGCAAATGAAGGCCACTAATATCATAGTGCACCACACAATCCTTCCAAAGTCACTGTACAGATTATCACAGCTGCACGGCTAACATACATGTTGGAAGTCCCTTTTTGTAACATGGTCTGCCCTCATACGTGCTTCAAATTACTACCAGACTGTAACACATGACCTGGCAGTTGCCCAAATGGTGGACACATTCTTATATTTATACCCCTCCTTACCCAAGGATACACCAAACATGTTTCCTAGTTCTCTGTTAGTGATACCATTGTCTAATATACTTACCTTAAACACATGCCTTATTGGAGTGGAAAGAACAGCTTCACTCTGGCTCTGCCACTACAACAAAGCTGACACAGCTCCCAAAGTTACTCCTATGGGTTGTTGTCCTCAAAAGTGTTCACACTCTCTGCCTATGTCTATTGCTAGCAGCAGCAGCAGCTGCAGCCTGTAGCACACACATCACTATGAAACAGTTTCTGCTACAGACCTACCCCTCTGTGACAATGTAGTCTCATAACCCCAGTAATGTTCAGCACAACATATCAGAAAGGGGCCCTAACCTACATGAAGGCCTTATATATTATAGAGTGGCTGCATGTCATTGGCTGATGCTAGTGCAAATCAGCTGTGTTAGTTGCAATTAGCATTTCAGACCAACATATTGGTTTAGAGGCAATCACCTGCTGATGAGAAACATGTTTAGAAGGTTCCCTCTTAAGTAAGCAAATGCTTAATATAGCGAACGCTGTTTAATCGACAGCTAAATGTCGAAACAGCAAAATCCCAAAGACAAGGAAGAGTGATTTTTTTTTCTCAGGGAAAAAAGAATACTGAGCCATTTTCGGGAGTTTGCTGTTTCCTCCACTGTGGTACGATCTTGAAGAAGATATATTTAAGTAGGGGGATGTAGGAGGCATTTATTTTGTGTTTGTTTTTTGTTTTTTTTCGGGCCAGTGATTTTTTTCCCTGAAAAAAAAATCGCTGCTACATTTGTTTGGAATTTTGTGTTTTGGGGTTTTTTGGGTCAATTTTACAGTGTCGCTATTTTAAGCATTCGCTGTTATAATATAGACCCATTTAAAAGGCAAGCAGCTGGCTATGGGGAACCAATCTGTATTAGACTTTTCTCACACAGAGCATCCCTTTGTGAAAACTTTACTATCACCACATATCAACAGAGGATTACTGCACTCCTTCAGGTATGTAACTGATTTTGTGTACAACAGGCTACATATAGGTGAATAGACATACAGGGAATAGGAAATACAGCACTAAGCCTGTTGTAGACTTGTGTTAATGACATTTCATTGATCTCTTGCTGTCTTACACATACACAGGATGAACTAAACATCAAGGGTGCATTGTCTGTTATTATTGTGGCACACTGGTCTCATTGGACTGTCCCTTTATAGTGGTTGTAATAGCACACTGTTGATTGTGTGGCACTGTTCCTATAACATATTATCAGGGGAGGGTTGCCAGTAGTGGACAGACCACATTAGACCTGAGTGTCGGGTGTATGACCATACAGCAGTATCTGTCATGGCACACATGGGAATACCTGACTATCGCTACTATCTCAGTTGTATCCACAAACTTAGTATGTTTGAACACTGTGGAGTATGATATGTGTGAGCAAGCAGTGGATAGTGCCAGCCATGTTGTCCTTGTTGTATCTCTACATAGTGTACTTCCACGTATGTGATCCTGCAATGTGGTCCCCTTTGTTGTCTTTCAAGAATCATGTATCATAGATGTCATGCACCCTACCCTACTCTGCTGCAGAAAATTAAATTATACTTGAAGGACTAAGGCAACACCATTACATCCTACTGTCCAGGGGGAGACAAAACAGAGAACAGTGGGCTGCATGTGGGCAGACCTTGTCCATGATGTGAATGGCATGGGCCATCAGGGCAAGACATACGAGGAGGTTCTACACTGTGCAACAGATATTATCAATGCTACACGACAAAAGGCAGCAGATGTAGCCAGGGATCATCCTGTCACCAGTGGAGGGCCTGCAGTAGAGCAACCACTCATGGCCACTGAGGAATTTCTGGTGAACCTAGGCACACATGACAGTTCCTAGGCATCCATCACACCATACATCGTGGAGGTGGGTGCCACAGTTTACATAGCAGAAGAGCATGCAGGTAGACTTACTGTGATCAGCACTGTAATACTGCACTAGTCCAGTGTGTCAGGCTGTACACACTTTTACGTGGATTTCAAGTCTTAAGTCTTTGGGGGGGGAGGAGTTTTACCTCAGTTGTACTCTTATACTCAAAATGTGACCAATACAACAAGCAACACAGCAGGTTTTTTAAATGTGAGATATATGGATGTATTACCTTGTCATGCTGCAACATGCATTGGTACCGAGTCAACATTACCTCACCCTCAACTTTTCACACATCCATCATGTAGTGGTTAAGGCCGTGGTCCTACTCCTGGTAAGCATGACACTGATTTATTAAGGAATATTTATATTCTGTTAAAGTTAAGGGCCAAAATAATGCCATATTTAAACATAATGCCTTGTGTAAACAGGGTGGAATGATTTATTTTCCATTCTGGAACAGGTACATAAGTATTTTAGAGGGGGTAATCACAGGAGTGTAGTTGAACAAATAGAAACACTGGCAGTGACAGTGAAGAAAATATAAGCTTCCTAGCATAAATGAGGCATTTACTCTAAAATGCCTTTCAAAACATAAAAGGTTGAAAGGATGTCAAATTAGGCAGTGAAACATGTATTTCAATATATTTGTTAAGATAGGTGTGCTCGGTTTTTATGTGTTGATTTATCAAGTATACTGTCATATCACTTAATTAAAAGGTAAATTGTACTGGTCATGTTTGACTTGATTTACTTGAAGTGATTGCTATAAAGGTCTTGAGTTGAATGTGTATTTTGTTCTGAGGAGGTCTAGTTTGGACGAAAGTGGAGAGGAAATATTTGGACTGCTAATCCAGTTGTGGGTCTTTGTTATTATGAGTATCGGTGGACTTTTCATACACAATAGTGAAGGTATTCATGTACCACTTTTTTCTTTCTTATCACAGGTGACCAGGGAGGGGGGGGTTGGTCTCTGTCCACCACACAACATGATGTCAGTGTCTTTTCAGACTCTGATGATTATGGTGGCCACAGTGAGTCACAGGTGGGGATGTTGGGGCTGAATCTGTCCCAAAGGTAGACATCCCTCTTCTGCCTCCATTGTCACCGCACACAGTCAGTATGCCCACACATACCCTTTCCCTGGAGGCCACAGATATTGGGCAGTCAGAGGGTGGAGACATTGAACAGGAAAGTGTGGCAACTATGGCTCCAGTGAATGTAGACAAGGGCCATAGCCAGAGATCTGGCAAGGTCCCACACAGGCAGATTGACAGGGGTGCTTGTAGGAGGCCTGCTGTCCATCAAGCACCTGTTGCAGGTGTGAAATCACTGGTCACTTGGCACATGTTTCAGATCATCATGAAGTCACAGGCACATTCTGAATGGAACACCAGACATATGCTTAGCGTTATGGATGCAGCACAGTCTGACATCTATGACTGCCTCCACTGCATTAGGGACACCCTTGATCAGTTGACTGATGCAGTCAACAGAAGGTTGACTGAGGCAGTGTCTGTCTTGAACCACACGTTGTCTGTGCTGGAGCATGTGGTTTGAGTTGAGTGTCAGACTCATGGACGTAGGTCCGCAACCTCATCTGCTGAGAGTCCATGTGGCCATGAACAATCACGCTCCCATAGAGCCAGTACATCCAACGCTACAGATGGAGTGTGCTGTTCACACCACAATGTGGCAGGCCATGGGCTCATGGTCCTGGGAAGTTCCCATAGGGTACATGGTCCCAGCAGACAGCAGTCAGTCAGGTACTAGCACCGCTTCTGAACTTGGGCATGGAGGTGCCAGTGCAACTCCTGGCAGAGCCAGTTCCCATGCTCGGGCCGGAGATGGTGAACTGTCAACTCTACCATGTACAGTCCAAAGCTGTCCAATATACACATATTTAGGGCTAGCACTGAGCTCTCACACACCATTGTCAAATGCAGGTCACCTACAGAAACAAATGGCACCTTTCCATGGTCCATCTTAACTGCTTCCCTTCCTGACTCACACACATGCTGTTACTTATTTGGGTCAGCCTAGGCCTCCTGCACCTCGACACAACACCTTGTGCAAGTGATGATACCTATGCCACTTCCCTGTCATCCTCACCATTGATGCAGGGAAATGCAGATATATATCTGAGGCACAGGGTGACTATATTAGTTAACATGTACTTGTGTAATATAGTGCTGTTTTGCCATGACACTTGCAGTGGTTAATGACAGATACTGTATGCTGGCATTTGTCACAAGTACGCCACATACTTTAGTGTACCTTATGTTGTATGATGTTGTAATGGCTGTATACTTACATGATGACAGATGTGCCACAAAACTGTTTATGTTTCTATTTCAGGGGTCTGTTACGATAATCTATGGATACACAGCGGCAATGAAGCAGCATAGGATGACATGTCAGCACAGCAGAAATATGTCTTCAGCAAGGTATAGCACTGTAAGTGCATGGCTCCATAGGTTCATATGTGTATAACAGACCAACAAGGACAATGGGGGCATTCAGAATACTCATGCATCCCTAATGTGTGAACAGGTCTGCTACCCTTGATACATGTCATCATGGTTTTCTGAACTCACACATCTACAAGCTGTTGTGATGGTGGTGACCCACCTACAAATAACCAGTACAGACAGTTTCCCAACATCAGTTAGTTATGATTGTTGTGTTCTGCATCCCAGTGTGTAACCTGCACATGATGGTGTCACAGCAGATGTGTGCTTCACATGCATGGGAGACCTGTTCCATGTAGGGTGTACATACAGTACCTATCTCTCCAGCATGTCTTACGTATACCACAGTGATGTTGTAGGCATGTAGAACAGGTGAGACATGTGTTAGTCCTGTCATGGATATACAGGAGGTACACAGTGGTATCTGATACCTCTCTTTATGGAGCCAGGCACATCACTCCAAAGCATTTAGGGGACAGACTACACATGTACAGTCATGACATGGACTCCATAGGACATGTCATCTACTCTGTGCATTCGTGTACCATGAAAGATGTGTAGCTGCTACAGTTATATAATATGCCTGTGTAGTGACATAGCAAGGGTGCCATTACACACAATGATAGCCATGATGACTGCCATATTCAGTATAGCAGTCAGAGTCTGGAATTTACATGCCAAACCTGTCAGTGTAGGGTAAACAACAGTGAATGCATCTCCACATCTTAACGACCAGTGAGAGTCAAAGGCTACATTACTCTCTGTGTCCATAACTCCATATGTAATGGCTCAATTGTGTGCAGTGTGCAGACATTACAATATTTTGCAGGGGTGGATGATGTCCTACAGGATAGTATTGTGCAGTATTGGCAGTTAGTCTTTGTCAGTGGCTCAAAGTACAACTGACTATGTCTTAGGCCATCCTGGATACCTGTTGGTTCTGTGTGGAAGTCTGCATACTGGGAGCAGTCACAATCACCTGCTAATGTACTCAGTCAGAGGTCACTGGCACTGATTGTGAATGCAGAGAGGGAATAGATAGATGAGGTATGCCAGTAATGGGGGATGGTGAACCCCACTGGTGACTGGCGTCATTGCAGTGCAGGTCTCCCACTGCTATCTTCCCAGAGTATGACTGTCAGACACTTGCCTATCCACCAGCTGACATAACACTCTGTACATAACATGCACAGTTTTCAGCAAGGCATGCTGGCCTAATATTGCCATACACCTTCTCAGGGCATGGTTGATGGAGTGAGACATATGCCAGACATCCATTGCATAGTGTAACACTCAATAGGCTCCACTGGTTACAGTTGGTAGGCATGATCTGGCCTTGAGCAAAGGTAACAGTGTTTGGTCCAGTGTCACTAGGTGTACCACAGTGTCAGTACTCATATCCATGCTAACGACTATCATGGCATTTCAGGTGACATGACTCAGAGATCTGGAGATACCATTGGCACTACCTGCTAGTTGCCTTCTGTGCAGGTAAGTGTTACAGTTACTTCCAGCATGTTGCAGGAAGAGAGTCATCCAAGGTGTCTGTACATATCACAGACAAACATGTTAGGGAAGTGTAATATGTACACACTGTGTTGCTTAGTCGTGCTGTGGCTCAGTTGCCCAAAGGATGGTCCAGATCCTTACCTACAATGCCCTGCAGCACTGCCATGACATCTCCACACCAGGAACCAATGTAATGCATCATGTGTTTACCAATATGGGTGACCAGTACAGCCCCCCCCCCCTCAATCTGCGGTCCTCCCTGGTGTGATCTGGCCACAGAACAGTCTCTTTAGAACAACTGTCATGTACCCCCGGCTTGCAGACAATACAGACATATATGTCAAGACAGCCATGCATCCCCCTTCAGATCTTCAGATGGGACAGGCAAGTATGCAGAGCTCTACACCCATGCATTATGTCAGCAGCATTACAACTGCATGTACTCCACTGTACGTGACAGGAGGGACACAGGCTCATCATGAATCAGCAAACCTGACTGGTGGACAACTACCATTATCAGGCTGTACAGTAGCAGGTGGACAGTGCTGTGTGACAGTTGGGATGAGAGTACCCCCACTTACATGGAGGCACTACCTCCTCAGCCAAAAGAAGCACATAGTTTTGTTGTTATGTTGAGTATGCATGGTAAGTGACAAAAGTACCCATCCATACAAAGCAAAACCACAATGCACAGTGTAAAACCAAAAATGGCAAGCAACACTGTAAGCAGAGTCGTAGGACCGATAACTTTCCAATAAACGCAGTTTAATAATGAAAAACAATACACTAACACAGTAAACTGAGCGCTTTTGCTAGGATCAGTGTCCTACCTTCTTCAGATACCATACAATTCAATTAACAGGGTTATTAAAGCATTAGAAAACTACAATTAAACAATTAACCAACTGCCAGAATGACTCAACTTGTCCTTAAAGGAGCAATGGATATCTTGGTGGTATGCACACCCTTATGTAAACCAATATAAACACACTTTTTTAAGAAATAATACTGCATATTATTCCCTAAAAAGTCAACCATAAAATCAGTTAAATACAATTAATATACTTTTGTAAATATGATATAAGTTTAAATGACCAATATTTTTCGAAAAAATAAATAAATAAATAGATACATTTAAGTCTGTATATCGTATGTATAAAATACTGTATTATATATTATGAAATGCTATAAAACATGTCTAAAACCTATAAAAAAGTATGTTAAAAGTCTACGCTTGTAAAAACACATATCAAGGATGAACACAATTTAAAAGTCTAAACATTTTACCCATTATTGACACACATTACCAGCTTAATGATTTATTTCTGGAGGGAATTATAGACATCGACATGCACCAGTTTTTGACAATGAATGCCCCTAAAATCCCTGCCCTTTTTGGTACTCCAAAAATCCATAAAAGTTACCAGCATCCCCCCTTCAGGCCAATAGTCGATGGTAGAGGGTCTATCACATATGGTTGCGCCAAATATGTGGATAGCATCTTAAGACCATTAATCCAGCAGGAGTCTCAAATATGCAAGGACTCATGGAATTTTTTGGAAAATGTTAGTAAATTAGAATACATTAGAGAGTCCATTTTCCTTACAATAGACGTCAAGGACATCTACACAGTCATCCCACAGGCTCTTGGCCTAGAATGGATCAGAGAATTTCTGATTCTTAAACAAATTGATGAGAACACTATTTACTTAGTGGAGACACTACTTGAAATTGTATTAAAAAATAATAATATGATTTTTGACGGACACTTTTTTCTGCAAAAGACAGGGATAGCCATGGGCTCTCCATGTGGGGGCAGCTTTGCTAATTGCATCATGGCATACTGGGAGAGATCCTTGCTCTTCCTGAATGAGTTATTTATGGAAAATGTAGCCTGGTATACGCGTTACCAGGACGATATGTTTATTATATGGAAAGGTCCTACAGCTCTTATCTCTGCCTTTATGGATAGTATACAATCCATGACTGATTTCTTCGAATTTACTTATAAATTCGTTGAAATGGAAATTAATTACCTAGATGTTCATCTTGTTAAGGACATAACAAATAAAAGATATAAGAGTGTAATACATTTTACAAGCAGCCACGCATTTCACCAAAAAAAGCCGTAGAAAAGGGACAATTAGTGAGAGCGGCTAGGATGGTCACCGATGATACAGACTTCTATTTGGAGTGTTCACTTCTTAAGAGTATGTTTCTAAGTCGTGGGTATCCTAAACCCTTGCTAGATTCTATCTGCTTGGAAGTCAGAAATAAAAGGCAAACAGAGTATTTTAGGCCCTTGCTAACCAATAGGTTATCTTCTATACCAGATGTCTTAAGTACAGTTAATAATAAGTCTCCTCCAAGACTTGAATCAGACTACCGTATTAGTTTTCTGTGTACTTACTCTTTGGACCATCATAACATGAAAGAAATTTTGTACAAAAATTGGTCCATTATAACAGAAGACCAAGGTTTAGTCAAAATGTTAGGCATACAACCCAAAATCACCTTTAGAAGAGGGGCGAATTTAAAGGCCATATTAGAAAGGAAAAATACTATTAACATCCAAGCTAATGCAGGCATGCACAAATGTGGTGCATGCCACCAATGCAAGTTTATTAGGGATGACAATAAAATTAAATTGAAAAATAAAACATTTGTCATAAAAGAGAGATATAATTGTCAAACTAAAGGTATTATATATGCAGCCACGTGTGCTCAATGTACCGTATTTTATATTGGAAAGACAGAGAGAAAACGGAGACAGCGCATTTATGAGCATGTGTATGCTATTGGCAAGAAAGATTTGAATAATGCGTTGGCTAGACATATTGTTGATTTTCCTGACCATGGTTTTAAATTCTCAATCATACAACAAAGACACCCGGACCCTAGAGGGGGTCTGTGGCAGTTAAACTTAGAGATTGATGAAATTATGTGGCAGATTAGAACTGAAGCTCACATACACCCAGGCCTTAACGAATACATATCTATTAAAAGCATTTTGAAATGGTTAGCTTTGAAAAGATAGTGTTAGTTGAACATTATGACCTCTTTATTATATCACCTATGGGTAGTTAGGCCTATGATTTGTATATGGTATTCACTTGTAAGTTTAAGCTGGTAATGTGTGTCAATAATGGGTAAAATGTTTAGACTTTTAATTTTTGGTTGCCCCTGATATGTGTTTTTACAAGCGTAGACTTTTAACATACTTATTTATAGGTTTTAGACATGTTTTGTAACATTTCATAATATATAATACAGTATTTTATACATATATATACTATATAGATATATAGACTTAAATTTATTTATTTATTTTTTCAAAAAATATTGGTCATTTAAACTTATATCATATTTACAACAGTATATTAATTGTATTTAACTGATTTTATGGTTTGCTTTTTAAGGAAGAATATGCAGTATTATTTGTTAAAAAGTGTGCTTATATTGGTTTACATAAGGGTGTGCATAGCACCAAGATATCCATTGCTCATTTAAGGACAAGTTGAGTCATTCTAGCAGTTGGTTAATTGTTTAATTGTAGTTTTCTAATGCTTTAAAAACCCTGTTAATTGAATTGTATGGTATCTGAAGAAGGTAGGACACTGATCCTACCGAAAGCACTCAGTTTACTGTGTTAGTGTATTGTTTTTCATTATTAAACTGCGTTTATTGGAAAGTTATCGGTCCTATGACTCTGCTTACAGTGTTGCTTGCCGTTTTTGGTTTTACTGGTTCGTGGTTTCGTATTTTAGTTTTGTTGGTCACAATGCACAGTGTACTTTCGTGTGACCTCAAAGGACCCACACTGTCTTTGTTAACTACACTACCTTGACCCCACCACATTTTACATTGCGGTCCTTCACTTCAGGAATGAGTGGAAAAGAAATGTGCTCACTGGCATGTAGTAGCATGGCATTCAGGAACTGATGGAGGTGATGCTTGTAAGACCCCCATCATGTCCCCAGTCCGTCTTTGGAAAGTACATCTTGCTAGCATCCTAAGGGCTACACGTACCTTTGTTTCCACTGGGATGGGTTCCCATCTGTTGGCTCTGGCTTTGAGTTGAGGGCAGTAGACCTTAGAGAGTTCTTGTAGTATATCCCTGTCCACCCTGTAGCACTCTACAAACTCCAGCTCATGTAGCCCCTGGAAGGTTACCCTAGGTCTGAACACTCTGCTCCTTCTCTGCCTAGGCCTATTGTCAGCAGCAGCAGCAGCACTGACTTCAGCATCTAGCACCTATAGATATAGCAGACCTGTAGCAGCCCCTAGCATTATCTCAGTTAAAATTCCCAAGTCTGTACTCCAATGGTGCATAATATGGGGGAAGAATCAAATTGTAGGGTGTATGCATACCTTACAGTGCTCAGCTGTAGGTGCTGACTATGTGATTGGCTACCTATCCACCTTCCATCTGCCTAGTATATCATTAACATAATTTAATGTCCTTAGTTTAAGTTAAACAGATGTCAAAACTGTTTAATATGTCACTGGGTTTTAGATACAATCAGCTTTGTGGCAAGGCACGCAAACGTGTGCCCTGCAGGTAAACAAAGCTTATCAGTCAGTGTACACATCCCCACAGACATTCACACTCAGCATAGCGGCACACCATGCAAACTTGTGTAAACACGCTCCCCTTAGCTAAACAAAGCTTACAAGTTATTGCACACACACCCCTTGCAGGGATACGGTCAGCACTGTGACACCCCATGCAAATGGGCTAAAATAAGCTTAGTAGTCATTGATCTCACCCTACCCTCATGTAAGCTACCTCCTCTGTAAACAACAATATGGTTCTCAGCCTACACGAAGGGTTTATGCGGACATGATCACCCCTTTGTGCTATTCAGTAACTCCACCTCATTTGCATAGGGATCCATGATCGCAGCCTGGAAACTACATGCTTCAAAGCCCTACCACATTATCAACAGCACCAATGCACCATTGCAGATACTCCACTCTGGGTCATATAATAAATTTCTGTTACATCATATTAATTCAGTTTTTTTCCAATTTGTTCTTTTTTTTAATAAGGCATGTTTGTGCACTACAGCATATTGCACAAACCTGCTCAGATTATTAAAAAAATGAATTTAACTTGTTTCCTTTAATTTGTCAGAGGATAGTTTTGCTCATATCTGTACATGCTATGCCATTCCTGTCCCACTATCTACATTTTTACAGCCCCTTTTTTTCTGTCTATATTCCTGTACACAGAATTTTTTCTTGTACACTACAGACACTGACATGAGGTCTGCAGAGCTGTCTTATCTGCTTGCTGGGTCACTCTACCTGCCTCAATTGCATGAGATTCACCTGATTATCAGGTGATTTGCATGCCAAGGAAGTTCCTGTATTGGTGCGCTCATGCACGCCACTCAGCAGTACTTCCTGAGTCTAAAACCTGCTAGCTTTCATGTAATCAGCACAGCATGATGCCTACACCATAAAAAAGACTGTGTAGGCTTTATTAACCCCCCATGTCCAGAATATACATGCATAATTGAAGATTCAAACAAACTCCACCAGCATCGATGAATATCCACAGACTAAAGGACTGACTTTTTAATCAGTTTCTTTCTTTAATTTCAGTAGAACTTCATCAGAAAAAAATCTAAACTGAATCAATACGGTTTAAATAACCCTCTATAAAAATCAAATTATCCATTCAGACAAATAGAAACTTGCAATGGCATAATTCACACTTAAACCAAATGAAAGAAGCATACACTAAATATTAATATACAAAGACTATCAACTTATAAACAGAAAATAAAAAAAATACACATTAAAACTTGAAATGATATGTTAAATATTCAGGTGTACTTACACTGCAGCAAAAACATTTGCTATTAATGGATTCGTTAAGCCAGGCTTCTGACCAGCACTGTGTCTGATCTGCCAGTCTGTTTCTTTCATTCAAGCACAGTTTTAAAGTTACCAATGGACCCAGTACTGTTAACTGAATCCAATACTGCAAAAGTAAACTTTTTAAAATGTGTACAATGCACAGCATGCTCGACCAAAGCATTTGAAAAGTCTTTATTTTTAATGGCCAAACAATGCTGATAGATTCTTCTGTTGAAGGCTCTAATAGTTTTGCCTGTATAAGAACTCTCACATGAATTACAGTTAGCCGTGTACTCAACAGAGTTGGAGCGACAGTCAAATCTTTGTTGGACCCAAAATAAATAGCCACAAGATTTGAACTCTAAGGAAGATGAATTAACAATATACCTACATTGTTTACAATTCCCACAACTGTAAGTACCATATGTTAATATAGTTTTCTTCATCATAGAGGTGGCTGCACTTCTTTCCAAAATGGACTTACGGCATTGGGATTTATTAAAGGTAAAAATAAGCTTATTCCCAATCTACCTTGCCCATAAGCACCTTCCAATTCTCAGTAATGCAGTACTGTTAATTCATTTTCCTTAGAGTTCAAATCTTGTGGCTATTTATTTTGGACCAGTAGTATGTAGTGACCCTTAGTGCTTTAGTACTTAATATGTTGATGTTTGCATTGTTGAAGATTTGAATATAGAACGACCAGAAACTTGATAAAACCACACAGTGCCGAACAATGACCCAAACGAAGAATGCCAGGAAAAATAAATCCAAATTACGCGTTTCGTTCACTTTTAATGACTGTGAACTTCCTCAGAAATACAAAAAAATGTAAAAACATTTGATTTAAATAGCAGTAATTAATGTCACATGAAAAAATAGTCCAATCATAAACTAATACCAATTTAACTTAGTAAATTAAACTATTTAAAATATATAATGTCATGTAGAGCCTATACATTCTAAAAATACTTATACATACATCATTCATCAAAAACACTAGTTTTAAAAAGTGTAAAGTTGTTAGTTTTAATATTATCTAACATTATAATCTTTGTGCTTGCAGGAAACATTTAATGTTAATGGCTTCATTCAAGCCTGGAAACTCATCCGCTCCTAGCATAACTTGCCACAGAGCTTCCCTACATTCTAATTTTACTTTAAAGTTCCCACTAAATAACTGATCATTTACTTTTTCTAAAACTGAGAAGGTAAATTTCTTAAAGTCTGAACATACATCTGCATGTTTGGCCAGGGCATTTTTAAAATCCTTGTTTTTAATAGCAAACAAGTGCTCATAAATTCTTTTGTGAAGGGTTCTGATAGTTTTTCCTATATAAAATTGTTCACAGGAATTACATATAGCAACATACACGACATTCTTTGTTGTACATGTATAATGTCCCCTGCTATAAAATTCTTTGTTCAAATGTTTAAAGAACACTGAACTAGTCCCTGAAATGAACCTACAATATTTGCAATTTCCACAAGGGAAAGTACCCAATAAGGATTGATTAATCAAATTACTATTACCAGAACTCTTTTCTAATAGAAATTTGAGACTAGATGTTTTCTTATAGGTAAAAATTGGAACTTTACCAATAATGTTAGCCAAGTCATAGTTACCCAACACTACCTTCCAATTATCAGTAATAATGTTTCTAATAATCTTCATTTCATTCGTTATTGGTATAGGAAATGCTAAATGAAAGGTTTTGATCTCATCATTAGTAACTTTTAAACTGACTAAAAGTGTTTCTTTGGACTTCCTAAGAATGGGGGTGGCTTTGGTGTCTCTCAAACACACTACTTCTCCCATAATTTTTTGAAGATGAAGATTTGTTGAAGATTTGTTGTCAGTATCATAGGTTCATAGGTTCATAGGTTTATACTAGGCTATCTGCCCAAGGCATTTATAAGCCTAGCCCAAATTTTTGTGGCTTACGCCACCCCTTATATGAAAAAATACTGTGCCCATTAGTTTGTTGTGCCTCTGTCCAGCAGTGACACAGAGATGATTCCCGGAGTAAACCTACGATCTCCCATCCACAGGTCTAGATTTCTCTTGAACAGAGTCAGCGAGGTGCTCTGCCTCAGATGGACCGGGATTTTATTCCACAGCATAGGGAGTCTCTGAGTGATAAATCTATCCCTCCAGCACGTCCTATTTATATCCGTGCTAAGGTTTAAGTCACTTGCTCTAGTGGTTTTGGTGGATTTGGATTTTTTGAGGTGGAGCATGTCCATTAATTCCGGGTTGGACATGGCCTTGTATGTCAGGCACATGTCACCTCTGAGAAGACGGTATGCGACTGAATAGAGCTGGAGTTTCTTCAGTCTGGCAGCATATGACAGATTTTGGAGTCCCTTTATCCTTTTGGTGAGGAACTTTTGGGGTCTCTCCAATTGCTGCAGATGTCGGGTGAGATACATCCCGAATGGGGCATTGTACTCGATCATTGGTCTGATAAGTGAAGAGTACAGGGAAACAATGACCTCACTAGATCTGGATGTGAATCCCTTCATGATCAGGTGGGCAATGTAGAAGGTCTTTCTAACCACTTTAGCAACGTGAGTGTCAAAAGAAAGGCCACTGTCAACCTGGGTCCCCAGGTCCCTGATAACCTCTTCTGTGCTTAGTGGATTGCCACCTATATGGTAGCTTGGGGTTACCTTGTTTTACGAAGGGTATGACTATACATTTTTGGTGTTTAACTTCAGGCCATGGCTCTGGCACCAGCTATCTGTTTCCGTGAGTCCCTTCTGAAGGATATCCGTGTCCGATGCACTTTCCACTATGGCCCAGTTTGCAGTCGTCTGCAAACTTTGTCAGCCAAAGTCCTCCCGTGTTGGCCTGTACTTCTGAGAAGTAGATGCCAAACAATAGGGGGCCAAGGACCGAGCCCTGTGGGACACCACTTGTGACCGGCTTGGAGTCTGACATAGCGCCAGCAACTCTAACCCTGTGGGTTCTGTCCTTAAGCCAGTTTGCAACCCATCTTGTGACATATGGGTTTACATTTAAGCTAGTAAGTTTTTCTACAATACCCGAGTGGGGTATTGTGTCAAAAGCCTTTGCAAGGTCAAGGTAGGCTGTATGGACTGCCTTTCCCTCATCAATGGCCTTGGTGACTGTTTCGAAGAAGTCGACCAAGTTCAAAAAGCATGATCTTCCCTTGACAAAGCCAAACTGGGTCGGGTCCAATGCCTGCAAGTCCCCTATATCTTTGTTTATGAGCTCCATTATGATCCTCTCCATAGCTTTGCAGACTAGACTTGTCAAGCTTATGGGGCGGTAATTACCAGGGTCCGTAGAGGCGCCGCCTTTGTGGAGTGGGACAACAGTTGCCGTACGCCACTCCTTGGGCACGTATCCTGTGGTAAGGCTGAGATTAAACAGCTGCCTTATGTGCGGGTTTAATTCCTCATTTAGCTCGTGTAGCACACAGCCGGGGACACCATCCGGTCCCATTGATGCTGTGTTTTTAGCTTTAGAGAGAGCAGCTTTCACCTGCGCATTTGAGATGTCCGGGAGGCTACACTCGGCTGGGATAGTTATCTCTCCTTAAGGGGGGGAGAGGGGGGTGAAGTTTGCACTGAACCTGTCTGCCAGTATGTTGGCAATGTCTGTGGGTTCAGTGATTTTTGTATCATTTTGGACTAATTCTGAGCATATCTGGGAGTTTCCACCCAGGTTCCTAACATAGCTGAAAAAGGCCTTATGATTGTCCTTTGAATCCATGGCAATTTTTCTCTCAAAATTGGCCTTAGTTGATTTTATGAGTGCTCGTATTTTTTACTAATAATGATCAGGGTGACTTCCCTTTTATGGATTTTGTTCTATCATGTAATAGCTTTCTCCTCTTATTGTAAAGTTTGTTAATGGCTGGGGTCCACCAGACTGGACGTTTGCCCTTTGTGGAAAGAGTCTTGGTTTTATTTAGGATTGCCTGATCCATGCAGTCCTGGAGGTGTTCATAGAAGGCATTTGTAAGGGCTTCCGCAGCTTGGGTTGTGGTTTCCACTGGCTCAGGGGCCTTGAAGGATACCACACCAGTCTTGAGTAGTGTGAAGTTTGCTTTAGAGAAGTTCTTCACTATGGTCTTTTTGGTTTGGGGTGGGGGCGGGATGTGGATTTCAAGTGAGATTAGTTTATGATCAGATCTCACCAATGAGGGATATACTTCCGGTGTGGAGCATTTTGTCCCCATGTTTGTGACAATGAGATCTAGTATATTTTCTCCTCTCGTGGGAACAGTGACTAGCTGTTCCATGGCATTTGAATTTATGAACTCCAGGAACCGTTGGGCTAGAAAGTTAGGGCTTGAGTAATGTTCCCAGTCTATATTCGGGTAGTTAAAGTCACCCAATATGATGGTGTTTGGAGATACATTTATACCCTCCAGTGTCTTCAGGAAGGCTGTGTGGGGTTCCTGAGTTTGAGAGGGTGGCCTGTAGCATGCTACAATTTGTAGAGCAGTTTTGCCTATGGTTAGTTGCACCTGGATGGTTTCCGGCTTAGTGCGTTGCCACCAACCTGGAGGTGTGGGTATCCTTTATGAATATGGATACACCCTCCTTTTGTGGTGTGGTCCGGGTTTTGGGGCCAGAACGCATGATATGAGGTAAAACCTAATAGTGCCGGGTGCTCTCAGGAGCCTTGAACCAGGTTTCAGTTACAGCACAGACATCAATGTTCTCCATACTGAGAAGGGCCTCGAGTGCGTGCATTTTGAGATTTAGACTTCTGGCATTGAGCAGCATTACCCTCAGTTTCTTCCCATTTTTGTTTTCTAGGGTGGTAGGTTTAGAATTTGAGCCTTGCCTAAAAGGCACTATGGGGGTGGCAAGAGCCTTAGCCAATATCCAGAATCCCAGGGGTGACAGGTGCAAGCCGTCCCTTGGCAGCGTGGCTTGTCAAGCATGTCATCCCAGGCAGACAGACACTGGATCCCCTTTGAATGACACCAGACATTAAGCCAATTGTTAAAGCTGATCATCTTGTCTCTATATTGTGGCATCATTCTTGGTGAAGAAAGGATACTGCTCAGGGTTAGGGTCATACCTGCCTGGGCTACATAATCAGAGAGCTCCTCTATGTCTCTTTTCATGTAGTCCAGGGAGGTGCGTCTCAGGTCGTTCACACCAGCATGGACAATGACTGTGTCATATTTGTACTTGCCGTGGAGTGACCCGAGTGCTTGTGTTATGTGGCGGATTCTAGCGCCCGATAGGCAGCTTACTGTGACCCTCTCCTTGTTCAGCCTGGTGAGTGGGACGTCAGTGTGTCTGACTATGGAGTCACCTATGACAAGTATGTTTGGTGTTGTATTTGGCCTTAAGGGCTGTGACTGCTTTGCACACTGCTTTTGTGGTTTATGTGTTGCTTGTGGGGTGTCTTGAGGTAGCAGTTGTTTGGGTGTCTGCTTTGGAGGCCTCTGTTGTTTAGGTAAATTTTTACTCAGAGCCTCCGAGTATGTCTTTGTGTGTTTATGTGTCTGATTCAGTGGAGTGGTAGCATTATGTGTGGCTGGTTTTGTGGTGTGCGTAGTTGCCTTCTCCTCCTGTCTGGTCTTGCCAATCCTGAGTTGAGAGAGCTCAGCCTCCAGTTTGGCTAAATAGCTGCATCTCTCGCAAGTATTTGTGTTATGTGGGAGGAGGAGAGGGTTGTCTGTGTACATGAGGCAGTTATAACATTGCCTCAAGATTCCCAGATTCACCAGCGGTACCGGAGAGGAGATTGACAACTGACCTTTGGACATGCTAGAATAATATTGGGAAATCCTTAATTGAAAACAAGGGCCAGTGGGGAGTGAGGGTGTAGTGCTTTTAATTTTTAGTGCTGACTTATATAATTGCTTTAGTGAGCAAGTGCCAGGTAACTTGAGTGCAATGTGTTACAAGTAACTAAATGCAAAAACGACAAACAGTAACTTTCTTTCAAGTGAAACAAGGAAATAAGTACAGTAAGCAATGCAGATATCACTAGTGATCCACAGAAGTGCTGAGAAGTTGCGTATTAGGTGGAATTAGCTTCCAGGGAAATAACAAGCAAACAAACAACAAGCATATAACCAAAGCTAGATTCAGCAGGCCTGGATCTAGTCTATGCTAGAGCAAACAAGGTGTACCAATTTCAGTAAGATACAGTTCAAATATTCAGGCACTATAAACCTTTAACCAGAAATTCCCAGCTCAGAAGGGCAGAGTCCAGCCTCTTCTCCCACAAGAGTGCAGACCACGAACCTTCTTAATGTAAAATAACTGGCCTGAAGCCCAAGTGCCTAAACCAGAACTAATACACTTGGACACTGGGCTCTCAATCAGCAGTTCCCAACTTAGAAGGATGAAAGCTACCTGTCCTGCCACGACAGTGCTTGCCACAAACCTTCCTAATGTAAAACAACTGGTCTGAAGCCCAAGTGCTTAATCCAAAAGACTTGAATGATAGCTACACTTTAATCAAGTTACAACCAAGCAGTAATAAATACCATTGAATACTTTAGAGAATGTCTGGATTAGTGCTCAAGTTACACAAACAAAGCTAGATCCAGCAGGCCCGAATCCAGTCTATGCCACAGCAAACAAGGCGCACCAACTTCAGTAAGAAACAGTTCAGATATGCATGCACTATAAGCCTTTAACCAGAAATTCCCAGCTCAGAAGGGCAGAGTCCAGCCTCTCCTCCCACAAGAGTGCAGACCACGAACCCTCTTAATGTAAAATAACTGGCTTGAAAGCCCAAGTGCTTAAACCAGAATTAATACACTTTTAGAATAACAGACACTGAGCCCTCAATCAGCAGTTCTCAACCTAGAAGGATGTAAGCTACCTGTTCTGCCACAACAGTGCAGACCACAAACCCTCTCAGTGCAAAACAACTAACTGGTCCGAAGCCCAAGTGTTTAAACCAAAAGGCTTAGAATGAGTTACACCAAGCAGTAATAAATACAATTGAGTATTTTAAGATGATGCAAAAGTAAAATGAAGTAGATAGAAATACAAGTACAGTAAAAGCAGATGAATTTTTTTTTTTTTTTTCCTGAACAAGTGCTGAGATCAAAGAAACAGATTTGAGTGCTGAAACTAGAAAACTGGCTAGTTATAAGAAAAAAAACAAGCTAGAAGGCTTCCCTCAAACACAGAAGGGCTTGGGGGCTCAGAAGCCTACAAATAGTCTATACCACTTAACAAGAAAGGCAGGAAATAAGCTTAATTTTTTTTTTCTATTTCCCAGATGCTCTCTTTGTACACAGTAGGAGTGCCTGAAATCAGAATATGATCTCACTGCACTCAGTTGAGTGAGCAAATGAGATGGGCCCAGAGGCAGGCTGAGGGGCGGGCAGTTTCAATGCCACTAAACACCAAAACAAAAACAGGGCGGGTGGGTGGGAATAACTGAAGAGCAGAATAACTTCAGTTAAATATTCCTTCAACACTCCTTCATACACAGTTTAAATCAAATTAAATACTGTATTTTTTTAAAAAAAAAGTGCAGATAAAGGTACTTAAATTCTCTTATACGTCCAGTTGAATATAACCAAGTACTTAGCTGGCCAAAGCTGAGGTTTTAAAGCAGGAATTATTTCACATGCACCAGTTAAATATGCAAGGACAGGAAATCAAAGAATGTGGCTACCCCCACACCTGTAATTACTAGCAAATAACAAAATTCAGCCAACACTAGCTTCAGTTCAAGTTACTGAAGAGCAGAATAACTTCAGTTAAATAATCCTTCAACACTCCTTCATATACAGTTTAAATCAAATTAAATACTGTATTTTTTTTTTAAAAAAAAGTGCAGATAAAGATACTTAAATTCTCTTATACGTCCAGTTGAATATAACCAAGTACTTAGCTGGCCAAAGCTGAGGTTTTAAAGCAGGAATTATTTCACATGCACCAGTTAAATATGCAAGGACAGGAAATCAAAGAATGTGGCTACCCCCACACCTGTAATTACTAGCAAATAACAAAATTCAGCCAACACTAGCTTCAGTTCAAGTTACTGAAGAGCAGAATAACTTCAGTTAAATATTCCTTCAACACTCCTTCATACACAGTTTAGATCAAATTAAATACTGTATTTTTTTAAAAAAAAGTGCAGATAAAGGTACTTAAATTCTCTTATAAGTCCAGTTGAATACAACCAAGTACTTAGCTGGCCAAAGCTGAGGTTTTAAAGCAGGAATTATTTCACATGCACCAGTTAAATATGCAAGGACAGGAAATCAAACAATGTGGCTACCCCCACACCTGTAATTACTAGCAAATAACAAAATTCAGCCAACACTAGCTTCAGTTCAAGTTACTGAAGAGCACAATAACTTCAGTTAAATATTCCTTCAACACTCCTTCATACACAGTTTAAATCAAATTAAATACTGTATTTTTTTTAAAAAAAGTGCAGATAAATGTACTTAAATTCTCTTATACGTCCAGTTGAATATAACCAAGTACTTAGCTGGCCAAAGCTGAGGTTTTAAAGCAGGAATTTTTTCACATGCACCAGTTAAATATGCAAGGACAGGAAATCAAAGAATGTGGCTACCCCCACACCTGTAATTACTAGCAAATAACAAAATTCAGCCAACACTAGCTTCAGTTCAAGTTACTGAAGAGCAGAATAACTTCAGTTGAATAATCCTTCAACACTCCTTCATACACAGTTTAAATCAAATTAAATACTGTATTTTTTAAAAAAAAAAGTGCAGATAAAGGTACTTAAATTCTCTTATACGTCCAGTTGAATATAACCAAGTACTTAGCTGGCCAAAGCTGAGGTTTTAAAGCAGGAATTATTTCACATGCACCAGTTAAATATGCAAGGACAGGAAATCAAAGAATATGGCTACCCCCACACCTGTAATTACTAGCAAATAACAAAATTCAGCCAACACTAGCTTCAGTTCAAGTTACTGAAGAGCAGAATAACTTCAGTTAAATATTCCTTCAACACTCCTTCATACACAGTTTAAATCAAATTAAATACTGTATTTTTTTTAAAAAAGTGCAGATAAAGGTACTTAAATTCTCTTATACGTCCAGTTGAATATAACCAAGTACTTAGCTGGCCAAAGCTGAGGTTTTAAAGCAGGAATTATTTCACATGCACCAGTTAAATATGCAAGGGCAGGAAATCAAAGAATGTGGCTACCCTCCACACCTGTAATTACTAGCAAATAACAAAATTCAGCCAACACTAGCTTCAGTTCAAGTTACTGAAGAGCAGAATAACTTCAGTTAAATATTCCTTCAACACTCCTTCATACACAGTTTAAATCAAATCAAATACTGTATTTTTTTAAAAAAAAGTGCAGATAAAGGTACTTAAATTCTCTTATACGTCCAGTTGAATATAACCAAGTACTTAGCTGGCCAAAGCTGAGGTTTTAAAGCAGGAATTATTTCACATGCACCAGTTAAATATGCAAGGACAGGAAATCAAAGAATGTGGCTACCCCCACACCTGTAATTACTAGCAAATAACAAAATTCAGCCAACACTAGCTTCAGTTCAAGTTACTGAAGAGCAGAATAACTTCAGTTAAATATTCCTTCAACACTCCTTCATACACAGTTTAAATCAAATTAAATACTGTATTTTTTTTTAAAAAAGTGCAGATAAAGGTACTTAAATTCTCTTATACGTCCAGTTGAATATAACCAAGTACTTAGCTGGCCAAAGCTGAGGTTTTAAAGCAGGAATTATTTCACATGCACCAGTTAAATATGCAAGGACAGGAAATCAAAGAATGTGGCTACCCCCACACCTGTAATTACTAGCAAATAACAAAATTCAGCCAACACTAGCTTCAGTTCAAGTTACTGAAGAGCAGAATAACTTCAGTTAAATATTCCTTCAACACTCCTTCATACACAGTTTAAATCAAATTAAATACTGTATTTTTTTTTAAAAAAGTGCAGATAAAGGTACTTAAATTCTCTTATACGTCCAGTTGAATATAACCAAGTACTTAGCTGGCCAAAGCTGAGGTTTTAAAGCAGGAATTATTTCACATGCACCAGTTAAATATGCAAGGACAGGAAATCAAAGAATATGGCTACCCCCACACCTGTAATTACTAGCAAATAACAAAATTCAGCCAACACTAGCTTCAGTTCAAGTTACTGAAGAGCAGAATAACTTCAGTTAAATATTCCTTCAACACTCCTTCATACACAGTTTAAATCAAATTAAATACTGTATTTTTTTTAAAAAAAAGTGCAGATAAAGGTACTTAAATTCTCTTATACGTCCAGTTGAATATAACCAAGTACTTAGCTGGCCAAAGCTGAGGTTTTAAAGCAGGAATTATTTCACATGCACCAGTTAAATATGCAAGGACAGGAAATCAAAGAATGTGGCTACCCCCACACCTGTAATTACTAGCAAATAACAAAATTCAGCCAACACTAGCTTCAGTTCAAGTTACTGAAGAGCAGAATAACTTCAGTTAAATATTCCTTCAACACTCCTTCATACACAGTTTAAATCAAATTAAATACTGTATTTTTTTAAAAAAGTGCAGATAAAGGTACTTAAATTCTCTTATACGTCCAGTTGAATATAACCAAGTACTTAGCTGGCCAAAGCTGAGGTTTTAAAGCAGGAATTATTTCACATGCACCAGTTAAATATGCAAGGACAGGAAATCAAAGAATGTGGCTACCCCCACACCTGTAATTACTCGCAAATAACAAAATTCAGCCAACACTAGCTTCAGTTCAAGTTACTGAATAGCAGAATAACTTCAGTTAAATATTCCTTCAACACTCCTTCATACACAGTTTAAATCAAATTAAATACTGTATTTTTTTTTTTAAAAAGTGCAGATAAAGGTACTTAAATTCTCTTATACGTCCAGTTGAATATAACCAAGTACTTAGCTGGCCAAAGCTGAGGTTTTAAAACAGGAATTATTTCACATGCACCAGTTAAATATGCAAGGACAGGAAATCAAAGAATGTGGCTACCCCCACACCTGTAATTACTAGCAAATAACAAAATTCAGCCAACACTAGCTTCAGTTCAAGTTAGTGAAGAGCAGAATAACTTCAGTTGAATATTCCTTCAACACTCCTTCATACACAGTTTAAATCAAATTAAATACTGTATTTTTTTTAAAAAAGTGCAGATAAAGGTACTTAAATTCTCTTATACGTCCAGTTGAATATAACCAAGTACTTAGCTGGCCAAAGCTGAGGTTTTAAAGCAGGAATTATTTCACATGCACCAGTTAAATATGCAAGGACAGGAAATCAAAGAATGTGGCTACCTCCACACCTGTAATTACTAGCAAATAACAAAATTCAGCCAACACTAGCTTCAGTTCAAGTTACGGAAGAGCAGAATAACTTCAGTTAAATATTCCTTCAACACTCCTTCATACACAGTTGAAATCAAATTAAATACTGTATTTTTTTTAAAAAAAGTGCAGATAAAGGTACTTAAATTCTCTTATACGTCCAGTTGAATATAACCAAGTACTTAGCTGGCCAAAGCTGAGGTTTTAAAGCAGAAATTATTTCACATGCACCAGTTAAATATGCAAGGACAGGGAATCAAAGAATGTGGCTACCCCCACACCTGTAATTACTAGCAAATAACAAAATTCAGCCAACACTAGCTTCAGTTCAAGTTACTGAAGAGCAGAATAACTTCAGTTAAATATTCCTTCAACACTCCTTCATACACAGTTTAAATCAAATTAAATACTGTATTTTTTTTAAAAAGTGCAGATAAAGGTACTTAAATTCTCTTATACGTCCAGTTGAATATAACCAAGTTCTTAGCTGGCCAAAGCTGAGGTTTTAAAGCAGGAATTATTTCACATGCACCAGTTAAATATGCAAGGACAGGAAATCAAAGAATGTGGCTACCCCACACCTGTAATTACTAGCAAATAACAAAATTCAGCCAACACTAGCTTCAGTTCAAGTTACTGAAGAGCAGAATAACTTCAGTTAAATATTCCTTCAACACTCCTTCATACACAGTTTAAATCAAATTAAATACTGTATTTTTTAAAAAAAAAAGTGCAGATAAAGGTACTTAAATTCTCTTATACGTCCAGTTGAATATAACCAAGTACTTAGCTGGCCAAAGCTGAGGTTTTCAAGCAGGAATTATTTCACATGCACCAGTTAAATATGCAAGGACAGGAAATCAAAGAATGTGGCTACCCCCACACCTGTAATTACTAGCAAATAACAAAATTCAGCCAACGTTAGCAGGAAGTTCAACATATTGTACTTTCAATTTCATTTAGTAGACCTGTAGATAACTATATAGATACAGATATAGATATAGAGATAGATAGCTAGTGATATAGATATAGATATATGGATATACATAACTATAGCTAGATATAGATATAGATATAGATATAGATATAGATATAGATATAGATATAGATATAGATATGCATACAGTGAAGCAAATGCCAAAGTCAGACCATCTAAAAGACTACTGGTGGTACCTGGTATATAGCTCTGAAATAAAAATGCACTTAACTGGTCATTCCACTTGTAAGGACACATTCAACGCTTTATAGGTTCATAGGTTCATAGGTAGGTACTAGGCTATCGACCTTGGGGCCTATACAAGCCCAGCCAAAAAGGTACCCTGGCTTTTGCCACCCAAAAAAAATATTTTCCTTTGCCACTGTCGAGCAGAGCCACAGAGGTGATCCCCGGGGTGAATTTTCTATTTCCCATCCAATCATCAAGATTTTTCTTGAAGAGTGCTAATGAGGAGCTTTGTTTGATATAGACAGGTAGTTTATTCCAGAGTATGGGAAGTCCCTGGGACAGGAATCTATCCCTCCGGCATGTTTTATGTTGTTGCAATTCAATTTACTGTACTTAACTCTAAACTGTTGCAGGGGTGCAAGTCCAGTAACATTAAAGAAAAAAAAAAACCTTCCCTGTTCAGGAAAACTAAATGGGACTATTACCAGTGATGCAATGACAACTTAGTAAAGAAGTACTATAGGCCATTACTGTATTCAACATAGTGTTCCAAACATTTTCCACAGAACCCACAGTAAAAAAATAAATAAATATAGTGCAAGATGTCAGGCTGACAGTAAATGCACATGAATTAAAGCCACAATGTCCTTCCTTTAAAAGGCCATGTCTCTGTCACACTGAGGTTGCATTACAAAAATTTTAACTAACAACAGAGAACACTGTTGCAAAACACACTTAATACTGCAGCTCACACCTTCCATTCTTCCAGTCTAGTACACCTCTGAATTTAACTCCACAGCTTTAGCTTCTTGAAGGCATGACACAGTACCAATTGTATTTTACAACTGATTTTTTACTTCTAGTGAAATATATAGGATTTTTATTTCTGACATAACAAGAACATAGATCATATATTCTGGAGCTTAGTTTTACTTGGCCTTTTGTGCAGAGGTCAAATATGCCGAGGTTGAAAACAAGCATTGCAACTGTAACAACACAAGTTCTATGAAATGCTGGATTTACTAGCTGTAAATAGTAGAGGCTGTATAATAGTTCCCCAAAGGCAGTTCATAACAAAAACTTCAAGGATTTCCAATAAGATATTTGAGTGCAAAATACATACACAGTGACCCAGCAGAATGTATTCTATCAAAGAATGTACACTACATTTGACTGTGAGGGAATCATATGAAGACCTTGATCGTGTTGCTCTTTTACAGCTACTATTCCCATTACTTGATCCTGCAATTGCCATTTATTTTCTTAAGAACCTGCCACCAAAAATAACATCCATCTTCTCTATTCTCCTGATATGTAATTGAGAAGAAAGCATAAAAACATGACGTCCACAATAATATATTCCCACCTGCTGCTATGGGGAGCACCAACCTCATTTTCATCACCATAAAAATCAAATAAAAAATAAAGAAATAAATAAATATGAGTGCATTGTCCTAAAAGCAGTGTGCATCATTACCACTACCCACAAACCTATTTGGCTTTCTGCCAGAAAAAGCGAGACAACATCAAATAGCAGAAATAAACTTTAACATGGATCTTTCAGACATAAGATCTGTCCCAGTCCCACTATTAAGCCACAGCAATGGTGACTTTATTGTGATCAGCCTCAGCCTGCCATCAGCTTTCTTTCACTGATTGCCTCCTATAATTCCTAACCTTTCATGTCCAAAATGTAGAACATTATCTATCATGCAGCATGGAACAGATAAACAAAATGTGGAGCACAGGAACACTTACAGTTTCAAACACAAAGTTTACAGCATGGCTAATAACAGTGTTCGTACTTATTAAAAAGTTGTTTTGATTATGTAATAAAATTCCTTATTGTTTACCAAGGCTAATGGCTAAAAACAATTCACAATGAAAGTATGACAGACCTCTTTATTGTAAAACAGTGTAGAATATAGAATTTTTAACATTCAAAATAAGGAATGTTTCTCATAATGCAGAAAATTTAGTAGCTATGCTTCCTCTCCATCCCCAAAAAGGCAGTATTTCTGATGAGCAGCAGTAAGTGGTATTAAAAAGTAGCCACAAGAATGCATGCTGCTGCAGAGGTCTGAAGGTATGACTACATGGAACCATACCTTTCACCTGTACCTGATTTTGTACAACCTCTTTAATTTTGGTTCATGTTCTTGCCCTGTCCCAGATTTTCTGGTAAATCATTGAGGATGATGATGACTGTGGTACAGAACACTGCCTCATTACAATATGCTTTGTATAAGGAACATCAAAGTAATAGAGGCAATAAAGAAAACACTGATGAAAAATAAAAACATACACTAGTTTCAAAGGCAGTGTAGTATACCTTCAATGTTTCAGTATATACTGTGGTATAAAACACTGCCTCATTACAATATGCTTTTTATAAGGAACATAAAAGTAATACAGGCAATAAAGAAAACACTTGTTGTTGTGTCTTTCGGCTTTTAGGGGTTGCCACAGCGGAACTCCGGTCCGCTAATGATTGGCAGTAGTTTTTTATGTGCCGAGTTGCCAGCTCTGATGCACAACCTTCAACAAAGATATGCCCATTCACGCATGTCTCCACGCAGAAGACGCTCTACCTGAGAATTGAACAGGACAACGTCTTACTGTAAGGCGACAATGCTACCGCAGCACCACCACCGCAGTTAAATAAAGCACAGATGAAAAATATAAACATACACTATCAAATGCAGTGTAGTACACATTCAGTTTTTCAGTGTATACTGTGGTTTAGAACACTGCCTCATTACAACATGTTTACATCTGTTACAATCAGTGTTTATCCAGAAAAAGTCTTAAAACATGAATAGTATTAGTTCAGAACAGTCCAGTATATGATATCCATTACCAATATGTGACATAATATTGTGAAAATAATATAATCTGCATTAACATTTTTCACTGCACCCTTTATCATATACAACAGAAATGTTTATGTTTAATAAACATGTTTAATAGTTTAAAAGGAGCTAGGTAGTATATCTGCTCCTGGAGACTTTAAGACTCTCAGTGGAGTCATCAAAACAGTGGCCTCCATGGTGCAGCAGTTAGCATTGTTGCCTCCCAGTAAGGGGTTCTCCAGTTTGATTCTCAGCTGGGGTGCATTCTGTGTAAAGTCTGCATGTCCTCCCTCTGGTCACGTGGGTTCCCTCCATGTGCTCTGGATTCTTCCCACATTCCAAACACATACAATAGATGGATTGGACACTCTAAACTGGCTGTAGATGAGAGTGTGTGAACGAGTGAGTAATAAGAATGAATTAGCGTAGCAGGGCTAGCCACCCAGTGCTGTAAACCTTGGCTCAAGATGATTGTCATTGCTGAAGTGACACCCTGACCTCATGCGCAAATTGGGGAAAAGGGGTCATGGATAGATGGAGCCATCAAAGCAATGTCTGGAAATCATCAATACTGGATGGCACTCATACTCATCCAGAAAAGAAAAGTTTCCATTATGTTATCAGAAAAAAAAAATAAGCTGTACCAAATGTGGAGATTTCTAGACATTTCCTAAGCAGAAATAGGATACAGCATAACATTTCAAAAATATAGATTTCAGAAAGGCTTTAAGAATACTTCCAGAATACTACAGCTTCTGAAAGCAAGTCTCTTCAGAGAAGAGGCACTTACTTGTCATTTGAATTTGTGTAGTTTTCTTGTTGTAACCTTTGTAGAGAAGTTAATGTAAACATCATATTTACAGTACACGCTATTCTGGTCCCCTTTTCTTCCATTTCTTCTTTTTTATTCAGAACTCATTTAAGCTCAACAGATTAAATAACATCCTATACCATTCATTATCTGCTGCAAATGTCAGACTCTGACATTGTATAAAATATCCTTACCTTATAGTTCCTAGCCCTTAAGGAAATAAAAGTACATGACATAGTGTGATATTTATTGAGTCTGAACAACACCATGAAATAGTTCAGCTTTCTTTTTTATAAGACCAATACAAATATAATTTTCAGCCACAGATACTAATGAACCAAACACCATTTGTTCAGTTTCATCTGTATATTAAAGGCCAAAGAATGCAACAAGATAAAACTAAAATCAATTTTCTTGTCTTTAAGAAGAATCAATGTAAGTTTATTTGTGGACTGGCAAGCAAATTGGATATTTATACTGCACATATATTCCTGCAATATCTATTTTTTTGTGTATTTAAAAGTCCTAAGATTGTATTTTATGTTTATATCCCAAATTAAAGTGATTTGCTGATATTTTTAAACATACCTTAGCACTACAACATGCAGTGCATAAACTTTTGAACAGCACTTTCCCTCATCGGGAAACATTTTGGTCAACCTATTCCAATACAAAATTTGTTTTAAAATTTTCTGTGTCCTTGCACTGATGTCACCGAGGAAAACAAGAAAGTTTATCCTCAGTGATGTAGGGATAGGCAAAGCAACTTTAAATGGCACACTATGGCACATGCACAAAGCTACCTTGTTAAAATCTATGAACATAGCTCACATTACCATATGATAATGTCACAGCTGGAATGCTAATTTTGGGGGCCATGGTTTATTAGAAAGTATAAGAAGCTTTTTTATTAAAAAACAGCCCAAAGAGTTAAGAAGGTCAAGCTAGAAAAGATATCACAGTACTTGATTCATTGAATGTATATAGGAACATCTGCAAATCATTTTAAGTATATTAGAGTTGAGATGGAACCACTAAAGTTTGTAATTAACTTTTCTGTTACCTTTTTCCATCAATATGACGTGTGTTTACTTGTCAGTTGTGTATATTGTTTATGGCACTGTTATTGGCCTTGGAAATATTATAAAATAAAAAAAGAAATAAAAAGTCCAGATGCTAGGTGTTTTTATTAAATTGTGAATTGAGAGGATTGCATGCAAAAACGGTATGCATTGCAGTCAGATATACAGTAATAAAGAATGTAAAACACACACACACACACACACACATATATATATATATATATATATATATATATATATATATATATATATATATATATATATATATATATATATATATATATAGTCCCCAAGGACTCTGAGAAGGATTTAGTGATGTGGTATTGTGGATGAGAGAGATATTCAAACTGCAAAGATTATTTTGAGAAAATGTGTTGCCAACACCAAAATGGATTACTAGTTTGCATGGCTTGACTCTAAAAATACACCACTTCAACCTATATAAGTTCTGTCTTCTAAATTCTTAATGGGGAGAAGAAAGAGAACAAAGTTGTCAACATCTTCATCTTTGTTTTATCCTAAACAAACTCCACATGTTCAAGCAGGTCAGCATGGTGTGCGGTATAAAAATAAATCCCTCTTTGTCAAGTGAGTCTTCATTAACAGTACTAATATCTGGAGAGATAGTTCACATTCAGAATTCAAATGACAAACCTTCAGATCAGCAGGAGGCAGTGGTTATCAGAATGTCAAATGCACCATGGTCTTATATTGCTCATAATGATGGATGGTTTACCCCCCCCCCCACAGCCAAAAAAGAAAATAAATTACCTGGATCAACCTAGATTATTCCCATCACAGCGTATCGAACAGTCTGATAAATTGCCACTGAGACTGAATAAGCGAGAAAGTTTCACAGAATTTGCAAATTGAACCTGTTGCAGAATGAGATTCACATATGACTCCCATGTAGACTGTCTTCAAACTAATACTTAAGTTGAAAGTCATGTGAGAAGAATCTTATTAAGTATAACTAACTGATGTGTGTTGTCTACTTCCTCATTTCATAGAGAATATATACTGACTAAGTGTCGAAGGTTTATTAAATACCTAGTTAGATGGATTGTGCTACATACCAATGTAGGAAAAACTGAGCTATAGCTTTGTTGTACAAATTTAGCAAATATTTATTATTAATTCATTAACACCTACATAGAGTGGAATGTCATGTCCATAGCATCCTAATTATATCCTTGCATTCCAGAGCATTTTATGAAACATCAACATGAAACTGTAAGGTAAACAAATGTAAATATTTTGTGAGCAATGTTGTCAATAAACAAACATTCTATACATGCTAACAATCAGTGCATTAATAGTCTTTGTTTAAATACTATAATATATCATAATGCGTAAAAACCCAGAATTGGACTTTTCACTAAACTTTCACAAGCAAATCATCAAATCATGGAAACTGCACAATCTAGACAGAAATTGTTAGAACAGTTTTGTTAACCAGACATAATCTTTTCCATGATAGCTAGAAATTCCTGTGTGTATGTTTAATGAGATATTTACAAAAATATGAAAACAGAATATCTCTCAAGATGTGCAACTTACAGTGGGAATATCAATGACAGCTTTCTTCAAAGATATTTAGGGTTTTACCTGATGCCATGCAATAGTTTGTAAATCACTTGGTATTTGAAGTATTATGTACGTATGAAATATTGTTTATTCTCATAGCTACTAACAAACAATTAGCAGCATCATTTGTATAGTATGATATAAACTGATATCAGCAATGAATTTTCATGTATCCCACCATCACATTTCACACCAGACCCCCTCAATAGCATGTAGGTTTCTCATTTATGAACATAAATGTGAACATATGAATAATAATTTGCAAAAAGTGGTTAATTTCTCTAATGTAGGACATCCCACATTAACGATCTTAGTGTGATTTTGTTTATAATTAATTTCCCTTTCTAATGCTGCCTAGTATAAGCTGGTAAGTGACTTAGTTAAATAAGTCAGACCACAAAGGTCTGGATGCCATAAAGATCTTTGGGAATAAAATGGAAGCAGGTGAAATAAGGCACTATGGGTTTGAATGAGTTAAGATTAAGGGAGGGGAGGGTGGGATGAAATGTAAAGTGCAGTTTGTGTGTGTGTGTGTGTGTGTGTGTGTGTGTGTGTGTGTGTGTGTGTGTGTGTGTGTGTGTGTGTGTGTGTGTGTGTGTGTGTGTGTGTGTGTGTGTGTGTGTGTGTATGAGTGCGCACCCATATGTGTGTGTGCATGTGTGTGTGTTATGTTACCCATAAGTCTAACTGCATCATTATGACCCATGACTGCGTCTGACTTCATCATTTGCTGCCATGTTAGTAAATGGTATGGTTGTTCTGTGTGTGTACTTTATTACTTATGCTGTTAAGGTCTACAAATGCTCCAAAGTTCTCCAAACGTCCTGATGAGACACAAGTAAAGGCAATATGTGTGTATGCAGGAGAGATGCCAATATTACTTTTTGATATTTTTCTCACTTAGACCTCCCCCTTGTTAAGACAGATCAGCACTGGCCATGAAGAGATAAGAAAGGCAATAGCAAGAATAAAATATAACTATTGACAGCTAAAAGATGGATAAAATACATATTCCTAACAAAGCTGAAGGTTCATATGATATAGGCTGAAATAGAAGTACAGAGATATTCTGGACACTCCAATAATTGGGAATAAGAAAGATAAAAAGAAATCCTAAAGTCAAAGCAAGGCAAGAGATGTTTTAAGGAAAGGTCACTGAGTGACAATAAAGGTAATATTTGCAGGTGTATATCAGTCACATAGAAAGGCAGAGGTAAAGCAGAAATGCTTACTGTAGACAGAGAAGAATCACTCATGTAACAAAGAATAAAGTTTATAACTTGGATTGATTGTTTATGATTTGATTATCATTTATTGACTGGGAAAGTCTGACTAGCACAGAAACTATTTTCAGTGGGGCCCTGGGGAGAAACACTCCAGATGCATTTCTTTGGAAATGTGGGAGGAAAACAACACAAACACAGGGAGGACATGCAGTCTCCACACAGAAGGCACCTTAGCTGAGAATCAAACCAGTGAACCCTTTGCTGTAAGGTGACAGTGTTAACCTCTGCACCATTGCACTGCCCTTGATACTAAGGGAAAGCTTGAAACATGAGTCTAATTATGATCAAGTGAAAAAGATGCATAACTGGAATACTAATCATTTAAAATAAAATTAAATAGTAACAAACATGGGCCTGCAGCTGATATTATCAAGTTGCCACTCTTGTGAACCTCCACACCTACCCAGTTATACAGTCTGGAGGACACAGTACTTAATGCAAGTGCCACCAAAGAAGTTTGACTAAAGTTGTCAGTTTCCTTAGATTCATGGTTTTACAAGCTCATAGTTAATTACTAGGCTAGCTTTTTTAATAGCTCATTCTAAGCCTAGCCAATTTCCCTTCCAAAGGTGAAAATCAAACTCTTTACCTTGTGTTTGGGACTCAAGGACCTTAACCATTATACCAACCCCCATACCAAGGGATCTGAGAGTTTATAAATCCCTGAATGAGCTTACTGAATTGTGATTCATTCTGAACTTCTGCAATTATTTGACAATACAAACATAGAATTAAGGAACATCATGTAAGAGAAAGTAAAATAAAGACACTAAGCAGTAATATAATGCAAGATTTGTTTTTTTCCTGAATGTGAAAAGAAATTTTAATATATATTGTAGGATGTGGGTATTCAAGCTGAAACAGCAAAGTAGCATAAGGAAAAAATATAATTTGTGACGACACTGAGGGCAAGAATGGGGCAGTATACACTCTTCCTGTTGACCTTGCAAAAAAGAGGGAGAATATTGGGAACCCCAGGATATAGAGAATACAGCAACTGAAGATGTGTTTCAGAAGCACTGCCCCACAGATGATCTGGTCAGATACAACAAAAATGCGTTGGGACAAATCAAATGGAGTGCTCTCATCCAAGCAGTCCAAAAGCAGCTCAGAATGTCTGGAGGTGAAGAGGAAAGGGCGAGGGGAAGTCAATGAATCAGAACTGGAACAGGAGTTGGAATTTTAAAAAAAAGACCATGACGATGCTATTTCAATTTTTAAAAGTTTTAAAATAATTCAACAACATACATTTCCATCGCATTGATTTTGGCAGTTTATTTTCCAAAGGATTTACTTATGTCCCATCCAGAGGCTTTCACTTCATAGGCATTTTGAAGGAATTAAAATTACATTCTGAAAGGCTGAAACTGGAACTGCTGTTTTATGATAGGCAGACTATGTCTAACAATATATGGTTGATGAGAAAAAGTGTATTTAATCCTCCATTAGCCCCTGCTATCACCATATACAAAAAGTTATGTTCAAGAGGCTTGGGGTCTTTTGTTAATAATACAAATCACGAAAGATAATACATTTTGCAACTTGATACCTTGGAGAAAGAAAGCTTATAACTGAACTTGCTAATTATAGAGCTGTGTGAATTATGAAACCTTATAAAGAATGTGAGATCATGATTATGGATTACTTAAATTGTTCTCAAAATATTTGCAATATTTTGATGATAGTGACTTTTTTGATGTTGTTTTAGCTTTTAAAAATGAGGTGAACATAGCATGGCATATGCTAAATTGGATTTATGGCTAAATGATTTGGCAATCGATTATAACTTGTCTAATGAGCCAATAGAATATCTGATGTTGATGAATTCATTAATCCTATAAATTTTGGGGATTCCAAAAACTCACAGATCAGTTATTGGTCCACCATCCATCTGACTGCGGTGATGGGTGAATCAAAAACAGAACCATTGGCCAAGCTAGTTGACTATTATTTAGAAAAGCTGTTTTGACCATAAGAAGCTAAGAAATTAAAGGCATTTTTGAATGTTTTATCACAACCTACTCAGTTTGATTATTCCGTTTTTTGTGGTTATAGATGTTATAGATTTTTTTTTGTTATCCCATCATGGTATAGGGATGGACTGGTTCCATAAAGCCTTAACTAATGAGCAGGGTCACAAACAGGATGATATTAATATCGTTGTAGGATATATGGAAGAAGTACTCATAAAATGTCATATGTTTTGAAGGTGAGTATTATAAACAAATTCCACAGGTGACAATGTGTGCAGTAGCTACACCTGTATTTGCCAGTATTGTATTGTGATGATGGGAAAGTATATCTTTGCCTCCAAGTATGAATCAGTATATTTTCATTGTTTATGATTTTTGGATGACATTTTTATTTTATGGAAAGGGGACACTGACCAATTAAATTAATTTCTTGAATATATTAACAACACCACATCTTTCTTAAAATTTACATCAAAGTTTAGTGATGAAAGAATGTTCTTGATGTAACTGCCTACAAAAATGTTAGTCTAAAAAGACTGCAATATAATATTTATAGGAAAGCTACATACTGCAACAGTATATTGCATTTAATAGTTGCCACCACCTATGGCAAAGAAAAAATATTTTGTGCAGTCAAATGGTAAGACTGTCCCTCCTTGTATCAGACAATGAACAGTTTTATCTCGAGCTATGGGCTCTAGTGGATATATTCATTGATAGGGGACATCTTCTCAACTTGATTAAAATCATTGCGGAGGAAAGTTAACAGGACAGACTAGTAAAATTTCAACCCCTTATTCAGGTAATGTTTGCAAGGTAGGGAAACTAACAATGTTAAGGGGGACTTCTCAAGAGCTAAGATAATGAGTTTTAATTACAGGCTAATGATATTAAGCAGATATTTACCAAATATTAGGCTAGTGTGTCTAATTTTTTGGGGTTGAGATTGGGACAGTTCCCCCATTTTATTCATAACAAAGACAAGAATCTAATGTAATACTTTGAGTACAACAATGGTGGCCATGTTGGACAGGTGCTCTTAATGAAAGACATGACATGATGTGCAGTATATGCCCAATGTGGGTTCATTTTAGTGACTGTTAATATTACTACTGCAAATTATATGATGGTACTATCCCCAAATGGAATATTTGATTGTGGCACAAATGGGGTAGTATATATAGCACAATGTTCATTGCTTTTTATATTGGAATAACTCCAGATGCATTGAAAAATAGGATTTACCAGCATACATTTGCATTTAAGAAGTACAGTTTTACCAATGCCCTTTACAGGCATTCAACAAGTTGAGATTCCTTTATAAAATGTATTCATTTTTTTTTAGAAAAAAATTATACCTTCTGGCAGAGGTGATGATTGAAAAATACATTTGGAAGCAAGGAAGTTACACTGGCAGATTCTTTTGATGCTGACCATGTTCCAGGAATTAATGATACATTATTGATACAAAATATTAACAGATCACATGCTAACCTACATTATTAAACAAAGAGTTCATATCCCAACTAGTAACAACTTTAAAACCTCACGCTCCAAAAAGTTTTTTAATCCAGACAGCTTCCAAAATGAACTGAAAGCATGTGACTGGTCACCAATGTCTCATCTTCAACTTGATGAATCAATGACTTATTTTAACACTAAATTTCTTCATATCCTAGACTGCCACGCCCCCCATTGCTCTTCACGTATTAAAACCAAAATTGGCCCCTGGCTCACAAAACAAACTATCCAAAACATCCTTCTTAGAAATAAAATCTGGGCAAAATGGAGAGCCTCCAAATGTTCATCAGATCACCTTTACTTTAAACAGTTAAGAAATGCCACCAAGAAAGATATTCTTAGAGACAAAAAAGAGTATTTCATTCATCTCCAACAAACCCATCCACAAAATCCACAAAAATTCTGGACAAGTATAAACAAACTTCTTCAGCCAGGACACTCTTCAACTCCTGCCCCAGCAGTATTCAACCATAATAACTCCAACCAGATTCCCAAAACCTTTAATACCTACTTTACTGAAGCCATTCAAACCCTAGCCAATACTCTGCCACCTATGACCACTTGCCCATTAAATTCCACTAGGACTCCTTCTCCCACCTTTCAAATACAACCTGTACCTACATCCGTAATCTGTAATCTCCTTCAAAAACTAAAACCTTGCACTCCATCTGCTGACTGTCTGCCAGTTGAATACCTGCAAATTGCTGCAAAAGCCATAGCCTACCCCATCTCCATCCTTATCAATAGAATTATTTCAGAAAGCAAAATTCCTGCCATATGGAAAGTATCCCACATCATCCCATTACATAAAGGTGAGTCATCTACTGAACTCACTAACTTTTGGCCTATTGCCTTACTCTATCCAATAGCTAAGATAATGGAGAAATGCATTCACAGACAACTACTTGACCACCTCCTCCAAAATAACCTACTTGCCAACTGCCAACATTGCTTCAGGCCATTCCATAGCAAAACCACTGCCCTGTTGTCCTTTTCTGACTCCATAAACAAAAATCGTAACAACAACACTTTCTCCTCTGCACTATTAATTGACCTTTCAAAAGCCTTCGATATGGTAAACCACAGTATACTTATAGACATACTAAAAGCCCAATCACTTGACCCACACGCATTACAGTGGTTTAAGTCCTACCTGGAAAACAGACAGCAAGCAGTACTTTGGGATAACAATCTTTCTACATCCCTCCCAGTGAATATTGGAGTACCCAAGGCTCCATCTTAGGACCCCTACTCTTTTCCTTATTTATTAACGATCTTCATACCCAAATTCCTCAAGCCACCTGCATACAATATACAGATGACTCTACTTTAATTTGTTCAGCCAAGACTATAGCCTCTCTCCAATCCCTCACTCAAACTGTATTCAACAGTGTTGAAAATTGGTTCACACAGCACTGCCTCCTCCTGAACCCCAAAAAAAAACAAAAATACTGCTCTTTGCTCCAACTCTAAAATCACCTGAACTGTACTTCACAATTACCTCAAAGAATAGTACTAACATAACCCCTGACACAACAACCCATCTACTAGGAGTAACAATTGATAACAATCTTAGCTATGATGACCACATTAGTTCTACAATAAAGTCGGTTAACAAAAAACTAGGCACCCTTTACAGAATCAAACCCTTCCTCACCCCATCAACCAGAATGACTATTGCCCAGACCCATCTAATCTCTACCCTGTTCTATGCTTCTGTGATGTATACCAATCTATCTAAGAACAACCTTACCAAACTTTCCAGCAGTTATAATAATATAGCCAGATTTGCCACTGGTACCCCATTTAGAACTCATCACTGTCTTAACCTTAAATAACTGGGATGGCTAGAACTGCAAAATCAACTACTCTGTCAACAACTAGTTATCACCCAAAAGATCCTTTATCACCCTAACAATACCCCTATCCTCACTAATCTGATAACACCATAGAAAAATCTTGAAACACTACGCTCAGCAAACAAGCTCCTTGTTGCCACTATTAAGTCAAAAAACAAAGCTGGGGACTCACTTTTCTCCAACACAGTAGGTAAAAACTGGCACCAGCTTCCTACTGAACTATCTACCCTTGCTTCTACTTTCCAATTTAAAAAACATCTTAAAGAACATCTAAAATCTCACTGGCTTTGTCCATGCTCTAACCCTGACTGACATCTCATTCCCCTTTTTGCTCTCTCTACACTTCTCTTCCATACTATTCTTTGATGCTTACTTTGTAATCTATATTAAAAAAAAAATTATATATATTACTATCTTTGTTTATCTCTGTTATTGATATTAACGTCAACCTATTAAATTACTTATTACTATTTTGTTCTTGCCAACACAGACAATGTACTGTAACTAGACTATTTACTAACTATTGTATTATTTGTCACTGCTAGTGCTTGGAGCTTTTCTCCCCGGGCCTCTACTGAAAATGGACATATATCCAGTTAGACTAGCCCGGTCAACAAATGTAAAATAAAATAAATAAATAAATAAATATTTTTGTGAGGAGAGCTAGGTTATCCACAGGAATGGATTTATATTTTAGTAATAAAATAATAATATAACATTTTTATAAATTTCACAATATATTTTAATATTTTTATACATTTTTACTTCCGTACCTTCAAGTTCATTGTTGGTATTTTTATAAAGTGTTATTTTGCAAAGTGACATTTTATAAAGTGATGATTTAATGGTCAAGATTCTTGGATGACTACATGCTGTGCTCAGCCTACTTGCATGATGAGCAATGAGGAGCAAGCTGACTGTCATTCAACAAAGAGCAGGGCACATTGCGCAAAGCAAGGGATAGTGGCTGAATATGCTAATAGTGAATAATGAGCTGAATTACATTCTAATGAAGCAAATAATCATCACAAAGTGATTGAGAAATGTATAAAACAGGAGCCTACATGCTGCACTCACTTTAGCTGTATTTTTTAAGACATGCTGGAATACAGCCACCAGGAAATCTTAGAGGGTGCTGCAGTCATTATAACTGTGTATAAGCAACAGGCTCTAATTCAAGGTCTGCTGCTTCTGTCAGAGTTTGGCCCAAATGGTGTAGGGTGTTCAGACCACTTTGACCTACCATGGACTTTATGATAGAGAAATAATAAAGTACTACATGATGGACAGGGATACCATAGAGCAAATAGTGGACATCTGCTGTCCTCATATGAGGCCCTGTGGGAATCATGGAGAACCAATCCCAGTGGAAACCGAGGTATGTGTAGCATTTCATATACTAGCTACAAGGTCTTTTCAGAGACCAACAAAAGACACAGTGGTGGTGTCATAGGCCTCTGCCTTGAGTATATTGCACCAGTTTCTTAATGCGATGTTGTAACATATGGGGGCAGCATATCTGGTTTCCATGTACCCCAGGAGAGAGAGAGCTACCACCATGCAACATTTCTATGCATAGCATCTTTCTGAGCTTCTGGGGTCATAGACTGCATACACATTGAAATAACACCTCCACCTGCTAAACTGGGAAGGAGGTACATAAACGGAAAAGGCTGTGACTCTATTAACTGCCAAGTGTTTTGTAATGCACAAGGTATCATCTGTGTGTGCAGGAAACTTGGACAGATTCTCCAAATCCCGCATATGGCAAGCCCGTGATTTGTACCTAATGTTTTCTAGAAGTGGCTTTCAACAAGGACAAGGACATCTAGTGGAGGATGCAGAATATGCACTGGAACATTCACCCATGACTTCCTTGAGAAATCCATACAACTCCACTGAGTAAGGTTATAATAATGCACACACACAGGATAGAAATATCATAGAGTACATTTTCGGCCTGCTTAAGACATGTTGTTAAAATCTAGAAACATCTAGAGGTGTCCTGTAATATGAGCCCCAACATTTGCCAAAATATTGACAGTCTGTGCATTATTACATAACATCATTGTCGGGAGACCTAGGACAAGGACTGCAGTTCACAGGACCACAGGTAGGGGAAGCAGACACAGATAATGAGTCAGATGAAGAACCAGCAGCTGGGATGATCATGGCAGACAGGAGCATGCACGGTATTCGATAGTACCAGCAAAGAGGAAGCACATTGTGTACACATTCACCACATTTCATTAACATCTCTGTGTTGTGCAATGTCATATCTCTAGCATGCTACACAAATCTTACATTCCAGAGCATTTTCTGAAATTTAAATTTACAAAGCATAAGATAAACAAATGTAAGTAGTTTGTGAACAATAAAAGTTACAACTGTACACATAGCAATGCTATCAGAAACAAGTATTATTTAAACTGGTAATTCCTAGTCCTTTCAGTTTTTTCCATAAATACTGTGATATGTTATAATGCACACAAACCCCAAATTATATTTTTTTCTAAACTTTCACAAGCAAATGTTCATATGGTGAAAACTATACAGACTAGACATAGTGTTAGTTCATTTTTATTAATCAGACATAACCTTTCACATGACAAGAAATTCCTCTATAAGTGCTTACTGAGATATTTGCAGAAATATGAAAATATATGTTTAACTGTGTAATAAGCAGTACCAATAATACTGGATATGTCTAGTGATTGGCTTCTTACAGTGCAAATATTAAAGGTGGTTTTCGTCAACAACTTCTCGGGTTTCACCTGATGTCATGCAATAGTATGTAAGTCACTTGGTTTTTGAGTTATTAATTGCATATGGAAACATTGCTTATTTTCATAATTTCTAACAAACAATTAGTAATAGTTCTAGTATAGTGCAGAATAAACCAGCTTTGACATTGTAATAAAATCTAGGTTTCTCATTTATGAAGATATGAATATAAATTTGAAAAAATAAATGGCAAACAAAAATTATTCTTCCAATGCAGAACATCCTAGACTAACAATCTTATTGTCATTTTATTGATAACGCCTTGCCCTTTCCAATACTGCCAATTATTAGTTCATAAGTCACTTAGTTAAAGGAGTCATGCCCCCCAGAATTTTTGAATAAAATAAAGAAGTATGCGTGTGAACTGGAAGTATACAAAAATATGTTACAGGCTTGGGTGAGTAAAGTAAACAACAAAATTCGCTATGCACATGCAGACAGAATCAATGATGCATGCAAACGTACCAGCCTTTATTGTAAACATCAGGTATAGGTAACTCCAGACTACCACGTCATCATCAGCAGTAACAAAGTTTAGTAATAAACCGATAATGAAGAGATAAATGCTCACCCTTATATGTATGTACTGTACTTCGGTGATCAGCTACACAGGAATGTCAGCGTTAACCTACATGAGTGATATATGCAGCAGTAGACACAACAAAACAGTTATGACTCTATTAAAGGTGTAAAATGGATTTTTTTCTGCATATGTATAAAACCTGTGAGGCAAGCCAAAGCAGGCCTGTAGAATGACCAGTGGAGACCAAGGTTGCAAGTTATCAGCGGTTTAATGTACAGCCAACTCAAATTCACCTGCATGCACATTCATGACTTGCATATAACTGCTTGCTTAACACCACTCTCCCCCATGTGCTTCCTTAACTGCACTAGCTGTCAAGGTACAAACAATCATTATTCTACAAGGCCCATGTCAAACCAACCCATAGGGGGAAGGTCATTGCCACAGTCATCTATATAGGTAGATGATCAAGCATAGTTAGAGAACCATATTACTAGGAAAGGAAAGAAAAGAAGCTAAAACACTAATAAAGAGTTACAATCCAAAGAGGAAAGAAAAAAGGTATTGTCCAAAAACATGCTTGGCCTGCTCATTTCTGTGAACACTTTCCCTGCAAAGGCTCTAGTTACAAGACTGTAACACCAGTTAAGATGAAGAGCACAGTAAACAACTTTTTCATAAACATAATCAGTAAAGAAGTATGCATGAAAAGCCTGTACAAATATACTGGTGACAGTAAGTGGTGATAAAAAATGCAATACAATTTGTAGAAAGGTAACTTGAACTTAGGAGTCTAATGGGAGGATCCTTCCAGTTTGATCTACTAGTTCCCAGCAGTCAAGCAGATGAAATGAACCTAGAAGGCATTTCCAGAAGCAATTTATAGTGAAGGATGTTACTCAAAGAACAATACTGGTTTACTGGGTGGGCACTCAGTACTATGGATTTATGGAAAACAGTGGGAAAGAAAAGGTATTTAAATAGCTTATACAACTGACAGTAGCAATTATGCAGGAGAGAAACTGAATTTAGTGTACTGATTACAATGTTCTTCTTTCAGCTTTTCCTGGTTAGGGGTTGCCACAGCAGAACTCCGGTCTGCTAATGATTGGCAGCAGATTTTTTATGGGTGCCGAGTTGCCAGCTCGACGCCCAAACTTCAGCGAAGGCACACCCATTCTACGCATGTCTTTCGAATGCCACTCGAACGCAGGGAGGACATGCAGACTCCACACAGAAGGCACTTCAGCTGAGAATCGAATGGGAGAACCTCTTGCTGTGAGGCAACAATGCTACCACTGCACCACTGTGGCTTAGTATACTGATTACAATAAGGGTCGGAAAACAGTGGCCCTGTCTGTTCAAAATCACAACAGCAAAAGGGAGGGAGGCTTGGAGGAATAAGTACAAAATAGTCCTCCAAACATGTAAAAATAAGTTTCACTCTTACTAAAGCTGTCTTTGACCTGAGGCCTATTAGTTACTTTTAACAAAGCAGATATCTCTAAAGAAACTAAACATTTAGTTACAAAAAGCCAAATAATTTAATTACAGAAAGCAAGAGATTATCCAAGTGCAATCTAGTTCTTTTTTTTTTCAGTGTAGAGATACTCAGAAGCTAGATTTCTTTGTTTGAAGTCCTTTACCTGTTCTCTGATACATTTTGAACTGTTACCTTTTAAATAAGTTGATAGCTATGATGCTCTCCCACCAACATCTTGCATATTTCTTTATTCTTCATGCAGTGTTGTACACTCTGCTTGCCCCCCATTTTCATCACTATCAGCCCTTTCACACTTTTAATCTGATCAAAAAATAGATTGACACACCACACAAATAGCCGGAAATGGCCCAGAAACCAAAATCCCTATTTTTGTCCTCAGCATTTGGGTGGGACTTGGCATCACACAACACTGCCAAATATAAATGAATGACATTTTGCATCATATGGCAAAAACTGAAGTTTTACCTTTGACCATAGTAATATGGTTTCCATCACACAACTCTGCTTAGCCCCACTGTGAAACAGAAAGTGAGGCTGATAGCACTATAAAGAGACAGTTATTCTCAGATGTTCAGGGTTTCAGGTACACCACGTGGAGTGTTTCAATGTCTTTAATGTACGCCATATGGAATGTTTCAGTTTCTTTAATGTACACCACATGTAATGTTTCAGTGTCATGAAGTGTGATGCACATATATTCCCTTGCTTCAGTCTGTTTTCATTGCCCCTTCAAATATGTGAGTTTGAGTGCCTGAGCTGTGAATTGCTTTGCGGTGTGATCAGATAATTCTCCAGCCTAGAGAATGTTGATGTAGATTGTCAGGGGTTGCAGTGTTATGCCAAACTTTACTTAATATTTTCTTTCTAACAACATTTAAATTTATGAACTATGCAAATATATGTTATTCCACCACCAGTATGTCACGTCTTCCTTTGTGTAGTACATCACGGTCCCAACCTGATCATACTTTTCTACCTGTAAGTGTAATAAACCTGGGAAAAGCTTAAGGTAATGAGTGGACAAATGCTCAAAAATAGGGACAGATTGCAAATATTGCTCCTATACACATAGAAGTTGCCATGATAAAATATATAGCTTTATCATGGATTTTCTGAAGGATGTAAAAGTGTAACGCATGCATATACGTTAATATGTATTGACTTCAGTCCTCAATGATTTGCTGGAACAGCAGAGATTATATGAGAAACACAAAGAATATTATTAGTTAAACATCTGTATAGTATTCAAATATGTGGACAGTGGAGAACTATGCTCCGGTATTATCTGATTTATGAACACTTTACGATAATTTTACTATAATTTTACTATAATGATCATGTCAGATGTTTAAATGATGACATAGGATAGAATATCACATCAAACACAAGCTCTGAAATAGGTCAGTATTAGAAGTACAGCAGTGCGGAATACAGGTGAAAATTGTGATGTTGACTTAAATTCCTGGTTGTTTCAGAAGCCGGTTTTTAATAAACTGAACATTAATCTTGTAGATACAGAGAACTTGAACGCTTATCAGAACACTTTACTCAAATTGCATGATGCTATGTTTAAATATAAGAATCTGGAATTAGGCAATTTATATTTAAAAGAATGTGTCAGTCTCAGTATTGTACCAAAGGGTTTAAGGGTGTTTAAATACCCGAACGCTGAAATGGGATTGGATTTTCACAAAGAATTAATATCTATCTCTGATCATAGTGGGCTGGATATTGTAAAGGCCATTATTAAGAACAATGAGTAGGAAATGGTCTGTTTGGTTCAATGTGTTGAAAAATTAAACTTGTCTGTTACCAGTGATTTATTCTTTACTGTATACCATGAAAAGGTTAAATATTTTGATTCAAGGTGCCAGATTGATGACAAATGTAATGTTATCATGAATAGGAAATTTAAAAAATTGGACAGGGATATTAAGGAATATCAGGAAGGGCGGAGTTATCCACCACCTAAGGCGAACAATAATATACACCATAATGGAAGGGAGTTTCATAAACCAGCCTTTAGGGATGGTGGTTATGTACAGGGAGGCCATCAAGGAAGACTAGTGGAGCATCATAGGGTGGAGGTCGTTGAGCACCTAGGTGACTTGGAGGAATTTTAGATTATCCCCTTCACTGGAGGTCCAAGAGACTCAAAAACAAACTCCCTCAATTCTATTGGCAGAATTACCATCGGGGGTGGGGGCTGGGCACAGGGGTGATGGAGAGAGGGAGGTAGTTGGTGGATATCCTGATGAGTTACCTATTTTGAAGGACAATTGTAGAATTAGTTTGGGGGGGGGATTTTATATTTTTAACTACAGTAGTTTTGCAGTGACTAGAGAACATTTTCATTTGTTTCTAAAGGGCTTCAAGTTTATCTCTAGGAAAAGGAGTGACCTAAGTAGGGTAATCTTGGATGTAAAAATGTTTATAAGGAAACTGATTGTGGAATTATTGTTAGGTGATGCCAATTTTGGAAGATCCCAGGAGGTATTAAAGAAAAAAGTGTGATTAACTCCCCCCCCCCCCTTGAACATGCAACTGAATAATTTATAATTATTATTAGAGAGGGAAATTAGACAAGGAGCTATTGGCAATAGGTTCAGAAACAATTTTACCAAAGCTGAGATGAAGGTGTTATATGATTTAAGAGCTAATCAAGATTTGAGAGTAATGGAGCCAGATAAGGGGGGAGGGGTTGTCATGAAGGACAAGATAATGTGTGAGGCTAAAATGACTGAAATATTACAAGGCCATTAAAAATACAGTAGAGTACTATCAATGAAATAAATATTGCATATAGGAAGATAGACTTACCGTTAAAGGAATTATTTGATGAAGGAGCAACTAGTTATGAAGCATATAGGTACTTGGGCAATAATAAGCCTAGAGTCCCTTCTATATTTGGAATACCTAAGGTCCATACGGACCCTGATGACCCATGCTAATTGTGGCTTCAGAAGGCTCCAAAACTTCCCCCTTATCAAAACACTTGGATTATAAACTTAAAAATGTTTGGCAAGGGGCTGTGAATATCCTAAATGATTCCTGGCATTTTCTCAAAAATATTAAATCTGAATTTTTTTTGGAAGATTTGGCTTTTGTTACCATCAACGTGGTAGATTTATTTTCATTTATCCCACATGATGTGGGGATTCAGTGCCTAGAAGAAGCTCTTAGAATGAGTAAGACATTTTCTGACAATGATGTTTATGTATGTTTAGAGTTAGTTGAATTGGTGTTAACTAATAACTTTTTGTACTTTGAAGGTGAATTTTTTCACCAGGTTAAAGGATTTGCTATGGGGTTGGTTATTCCTCAATTTATGCAAACATCATTTTATCTATCTGGGAGCAGAAATTCATTACTCACTCCCAATGTGCCCCCCCTGTTGGAGGATGTATATGAGATATTTGGATGACATTTGTCTCCTGTGGGCAGAAAGTATGGACACACTAGAGGAATTTATTGAATATATTTCCAGTGCCACTGAGTTTTTAAAATTTACATACAAAGTCACGTTTGACCATATGGATTATCTGGAAGTATCCTTATCAGAAGTGGCCAGGCATTTTAAGTACACAATCTATAGACAGGAGACCTTCTCCAATTCTTATATTTGTTTTTTATAGTGTACATCCCCTATTTCAAAAAGAGAGGATTGTAAAAGGGCAATTTGTTCATGCTAGTCAAATGACCTCTGAAGATGAGGATTTTGAAAGAGAATGTGAGATCCTGCAAGGAATGTTTCAAGAGAGGGACGACCCATTAGATTTGATACTCAAAATAAAAGAGGAAGTAAAACAAGGTTGGTGGGATAGATTTTCCCCAATTTTGGGGTAGGACGTGGAATTGAATGGGGTAAGGTTGCACCAAGAGGATGAAGGGTATCACCGGGCTTTTGTTACCAATTTTAACAGGGATGCCCAAGTCATCAAAGAGATAGTGGAAAGGGAATGGAAAAAAACTCCTTGAGTTTTCAGACTTGAAAAAAATGGTGAGAAAACCACTTAAAGTTATTTTTAGAAGGGAGCAGAATATCAAGAGTTTGTTTGAACACAAATCTGGGACATCAATAGGTAGTTCAAGGAAACCGGGCACTTATAGATGTGGAGTGTGTTCATAGTGTTTTATATCAGCCATTGTGAACAATTTTATGTTTAGGGAAGATCCAAATGTTTGGTGGGGAAGGTCCTCTCCAATTGTAACTCAAGGGGCTTGTTTATATTGTTCAGTGTGGGCTTTGTGAAGCCTTTTATATTGGTAAGATCGAGTGTCGGCTGAGAAAAAGGGCTTAGGAACATCTATATGATGTTAAAAACATAAACAACATAATGCCCTTTATAAGCATGTTTATATCACACTATCAAAAGATGAAAATAGCGAATGCTATTTCATTGAACCTAAAATAACTAAACCACATAATATCGAACATTCAGAACAGCAAATTTTTTCTTTGGGAAAAAAAATTTGCTATTCCGAAACTCATACACACAACACAAGCACACCTAAAAAACATCAATCCACACACATACACTTATAATCCTACAACTAACCCTACACAAAACTGTACATACACTATTATTTATCCACTTACCTTAACCCAAACCCTAACCCTAAGGTCCGTCACTATCGCACACTCACCTAACCCGTGCCCTAACCCTAACTCACTTAACCCACCCCTAACCCTAATTCACCTAGCCCACACCCTAACTCTAACTCACCTAACCCACGCCCTAACCCTAACTCACCTAACGCGTGCCCTAATCCTAACAACCACACGTCGCACACTTACCTGAACCCGACCCGTAAATTTCCACCACAGCACTGAAAATAGCAAAGCCACAGAACCGGACAACTGAATTCTTCCCTAGGAAAGAATTTGGTGTTCTGTAGCTTTGCTATTTTTAGTGTTCGCTCAAAACGGGTCAATATTAGAACATTTGAAGTTTTAAAACTTTGATGTTCTGATATAGACCCTTATAAGCATACCCTTCTTTGCAGTAAAGCTAAGTTTCAATGTTTTGTAATAGATGCGATCCTTTGGGATGTAAGGGTCATGGGAAACCAGGTTGGAGTATAAAGAAACCTACTGGCAGATAGTGCTCGAGGCTAATAGACCACCTGGTGTCAATGACCATATTTCCCTGACCCCTTTATTAAAACCCAAGGTGGCCAAACTCTAAAGTTGTACATAATAAGATTAGGGATTTTTTTCTTTCTTTTTTTTCTGTATTGTCCCATTGAGACATAACTCCATTACTATATTATATTTATATTTTATAGGTGGGTAGACGTGATTGGTGATCTGGTCCTCTAGATGGCACTATATAAATAAGGTGGCTACATGCTATTACATTTTATATACTAAGTATTAGTCATTTTACAATGAATTTTATATTATTAATTGTGTTTTACAGAGACGTCTAAATTTGTAATTAATGATTTTGTGTTTATACATTTTTAATATTTTATTTTTGTTTGTAAATGGGTTTTAGTATATATATATATATATATTTTTTTTTTTTTTTTTTTTTAAGAAATCAACATTTATTGGTTAATTAACCTGAACTAGATGTCATTAATTAGGGGTGTTTATATATACGGGGAATTTTAAGAATGTTATGTGTTCATCTGATGAAGTCAAACATGTACTGATGAAAATGCATTGTGTTTGGATTGTTAATGTATTGCTATATTTGAATTAAAGGAGTTTCTGGAACTGGTTGCCCTTCTTATGTGCCTTTCCTTTTTGGTTCTGGTTCATTCCTCTGTTTCGGTTGTGGTTCAGTATTAGAAATGTCTATATGCCTTATTTGAGTGATGCTTGGCTCGACTTGAAGCAACATAGACCACTATTATTTTCAGGTCTAAATGCAAAGTCTCAATAAATAATTACACTTGTGCTAATAGTTTGTCATTGGTTGCACAAATCAGTTTGGCATTAGTGCACTTCAGTGATTTTGACAGAAGGAAATAATGTCAGTGGATTGCATTACTTATACATGATTTACTCACTTGTAAGTAGGATTTGAGGTGTTCAGTGTAATGTTGTCTACTTACTACATAATGTAAATGATGTTTATACCAAATGTGGTTCATTTAAGTGGGACCACTGCGCACATAGTCACTAAATAGGAGTAATGACTGTTATCTTCTATATTTGTGTTGTAAGGCTTGTAGTTATCCAGCACAAGGTACATACATCACATAGTCTGCTCAATGATCCATATCCTATATCAAGAATGTCACACAATGCTCTTGAGATGAACAGTCAGAAATGCAGGGATTCCATTCCACTGGTTGACAACTGTAAATATCAGCCATCATATAGATGGTCACTACACACCTTAATGTGACACATGTACATAACATTCACAGAACAGCAATAAACATGACAGAAGTGATGTTAAAGTTACTGCTACACTATGTAGTGATTTGTGATCAACACATTACTGTTCTGAGTTCTTGTCAAAACACGTTTCCCATTCACCCCAACATATGTAATGCACACTACAAACATGTACTATCCAACTCTTGCAATCAGATTTCTCCTGTGATATCGGCAGCTGATACATTGCTTTCTAGATTGTGGACCTAAATAGGTAGAGTGCAAAAGAGTAATGACTAACTAGTGTGTGTGACTCTAGTGATAGGCAGGACTGGCTTACCCAACAGAGCTGGTGTGCATATTTCCATTAAGGAGAAACATTTACATGGGGAAATAGATCCCACAACACTTTCTCTCACTTTTAGCACAAACATATGCTTTCCAAAACAATGATGATATCATACTTTCAAAAGTATTCTGTCTCATCCCTGTAGTAAGACTTCTCCTGGCTGAACAGGAGTTTGGCTTAACAGACTGTAGAAAAAAATGAAAGGCATGTCATTTGGCGGTGCCATATTTCATTGTTTAAGAAATCTGCATTCCAATGGAGAACTGACAGTTTTGAAACATATGCCTTATGACAATAGCATATTTCATGAGGTGACAACTTACACGTGTTAAGTTTGATGTGAAGTTGTTAAGAAATGTTGCATTCAAGAGAGAAAATCCAAGAAAATGCACCATTAAGCTTAACAGAGGCTAGCTATTTTTTAAGCTTCTTCTTACTTCCATGTTACCCTTGTTACAACTGCTGACATGGAAACTTAATTTAGGGATGACCTCTCATTTTGCAACTTGATTTCTATTAAGAGAAAATTTGCAGGGGGTAGTGGACTTGAGTGGTTGGTATGGTCAGAATTTAAGAATTCTGTCTGTTTCTCATGCAGTTGTCTCTCTGCATATCCTTTTTTATTTTATTGTGAGAGTCAGTGAGTGGCATAATGTTTCAAGTAAATGCTACACAGACTGGCATTAACATTAAGGGAAAATATCAGCATAGTATAGTTTGCCCTGCTATGATGTGATGGGTTGTGTTGCTATACATATTCCCATAAAAGCAACATTGCATTACCCTGGAATTTACATAAATATAAATAACTTCATTGAGCAGGAGAAAAATTTGTACAATAGAGTAACTTAACTGTTAGGAAGACCACATGCAGGCACTGAATTTCCCAAGGCACACACACATACACACACACACACACACACACACACACACACACACACACACACACACACACACACACACACGCACACACACACACACACACACACGCACACACAAGCCCACACATACACATGTATATACGGGTCCCTTACACATCACGAATCGCCACTTACCCAAAACCCACATGAACGAGCCAAGAACACCAACAGCAACAAAACACCAACCGCTTGGAACACCGACTCAGAACTAACGTTAAGTAAGCTGTTGGCCAGCAATTAAGAACAGTAAACCGGAACAAAAGACAACACATCTACATGGGGGGCTTTATCCCCCACACCCCCCTAACTAATTATTCTAACTCTGAAATTGCATGGCAGTGGAGGTAAGGGGAAAAGGTCAACATGCTGGCTGAGCAGTTACTTACCGTTAGTTCGAGTCGGTGTTCTAAGTGGTAGGTGTTTTGTTGCTGTTGGTGTTCTCGGCTCGTTCATGTGGGTTTCGGGTAAGTGGTGATTCGGTGATGTGTAGGGGACCCATATATACATTCACGCAACATATGTTATCTACATTGGCAAATCTTAACAGGATATAGTGGTTTGCTTCACTCAGTACCATCACTTCCTGTAACTAGCATGGGGTGAAAGGGACAGTTGCCTCAAGAGCTACTTTTTTTTGGTTAGATGGCCTCACAGATTCTCAGCTGGGGTGCCTTCTGGGTAGAGTCTGCATGCCCTCCCTGTGTTTCGCTGAGTTTCCTCCTGGTGCTCTGGTTTTCTCCCACATTCCAAAGACATACAGTAGGTGGAATGGACAGGCTATATTGGCCATAGGTGTGAGTGTGCATGTGAGAGTTTAGTGTGGAAGAACTATTGCATCAGGGCTAGTCACCCAGCAGTGTAAATCTTGGCTCTAGATGATTGTCTCTGTTGACGTGACACCCTGACCCCATGTGCAGAGATGGGAAAACGGGGTTGTGAATGGATGAATGAATGATTGATGAAAAGGGTCATGTCAAACAATGCGCACTGACCTAGTTATAACTCTGGCTTCAATTTACACAGATTTTAGAATACATAAGTGAACACAGCAAGACAGCTGCATATACCTAGTAGAGCCAATCCTGCACAGAATTTTCAAAGTACAGATGACTATGAATCTTGTGTTTAGTCATACCATGTAAGGTTCCTAGAAGGGCAGTGTTTTGAGATGCACAGGGACCTGTATATCATAGACCATTCCCCACATACCTCCTTTAGTATAACTTCTCACACTACCGGGCAAAGCATACAGACTTGCACCATTAAACTGCAGAGAACCTGTTATGAATGACAAAACCCTTGTGTACTGTGCAGAGGTACTTCCACAGTATACAAGATGTCTGTGATTTCCTCCTTAGGCTTTGCTGCATGACATATTTATATGCATAGTCTGCATTGCAGGGTATGCTAATGCAGTGACCATTATGTGGTATCTGCAACTTATTACGCCTGAACATTAGCCAATCAGGTTATTTTATTTCATAAGGCAACATTCTATGATAAAAGCACTCTGGGATACTAACAAAATAAGTCCATCCATTCATAACCCCTTTTTTCCCATTTTTGCACATGGGGTTGGGGTGACATTTCAAAAGTGACAATCATCTAGAGCCAAGGATTACACCACCGGGTGGCTAGCCCTGCTAAGTAATTCTTCCACACCACACACTCACACCTATTTGCAATTTAGAGTATCCAATAAACATACTGCATGTCTTTGGAATTTGGGAGGATGTGAAAAAGGAGGTACTGCTAGCACAGCTAGTTGGAATTTTGTAAATAATTATATGTAATTTGTGAATATTAACATGATTTATATAAAAGTGTTACAGAAGGAGATACTGCCAGCACAGCTATCTGGAATTTTGTAAATGATTATATGTCATTTGTGAATGTCAACATGAGTCATATAAGATGCTTGTGTTACAAATGTTTTAGAACTGTATGTCATATAAGATGGTTTGTACAGATGTGTGCTGAAGAGATATTTTGTAGAGTGCTTGTTCTTGAAATTTATCCACAGTGTACCCTACTGGAAAAGAACAGAAATGTACATGCACTATTCAAACTGTTTAGATGTATATATTTTAACAGTGGAAACTGGAATACAGGAGATTAACTTCAGAAAAATAGCTGAAATTAAATTACTTTATGGCAGCAAGGAGACACAGTGTTTGTGTTGAGAAGTGTTCTGTATTGTCTTTAAATGTGGAGAAATGTAAATTGTTTTATGGCTTCCTCCATCTCCCAAAAGATTTTTAGGTCTATGTATTTTCACAGGTATATGCTAAATGCTACCAGTTGCCATCAATGGTTGTTTTGGGGCCGGGGAACTAGGACCCAGATGACAAGCAATGATGTAATTCTGCAAGTTATCCCAGCAGTAATATTTGAGATATTAATTTGGGAAATGTCTTAGTGAGAGACAGAATTCTGTATTCTGTCTTGGACCTGACAAGATCCATTCACCACACATTTGCCTGAGTAAGTAAGTCTAGGGAACAGTATAATTATCTTAGATATAGTCAGGCATATAGCAACACTTAGTTTAGATATTTTTCTTTGTTTATTTGGCACTGTCCTGCGATGTTGTTTTACATTTTACCTATGATTTTGAACTCTGACATCACTGTAAATATATACAGAATATTTTCTTGTTCTTTTTTTATTTATTATTAAATATATTTAAACATTTCATTGTGGCTGATCTTTGTAGAACTATTTAAGTTCTGAGAGTACTTGCATATTTATTTGGTGACACTGTGGGCCACTCCTATTAGCCTTGCTCTTGGTCAAACTACCATTTGTATTAATAGTAACATTACACAGTAAGATTGGACACCCTTTGTTAAGGACCTTAAAAGTAGCTGATAAGGAGTTCAAGTGGCAGTGATAACTACCTTATTGTCTGGGCAGAAGGGGGAATAACTAGTAAACCTGTGTGTGTGTGTGTGTGTGTGTGTGTGTGTGTGTGTGTGTGTGTGTGTGTGTGTGTGTGTGTGTGTGTGTGTGTGTGTGTGTGTGTGTGTGTGTGTGTGTGTGTGTGTGTGTGTGCGCATGTGTGCGTGTGTGTGTGTGTGTGTGTGTGTGTGTGTGTGTGTGTGTGTGTGTGTGTGTGTGTGTGTGTAAACCAAATCTCCAAGAGTGTGTATGTCAGCTACTTGAGCATGAACACGAAGCACTAGGGAGTGTTGGGGACTTGGATTAGAACCCTGGCTAAGGACTCAGCTCTATAGCTATGCCAGTGGGGAGTCATACTGGGGATCTGAAGAAAGAAGAAACCAGCCCTGGACTGACTGTGGCCTCTGTGTGCTCTTAAGGGAAGTTGCACTTGATGCAGAGAGCTGCATCTGGAAATACTGTGTGCATACCTTGTCATCCTGCTGCTAGTGGTGTGGATTGAGGCTCCTTGATTACTGGTTCAGTGGTGGGGCATCACAAAGAAACCCAGAGCAACCTGAAGAAATCCATGCGAAAACAGGGAGGACATGCAGACTCTGCAGAAAAGGGCACCCCAAACAAGAGCCAGGGCGCTTCTTGCTGTGAATTGACAATACTATCTGATATACCACTGTGCCACTCTTAGTGAGGCACATAAAAGAAATTCTGAAATTCATTCAACTCATGCAGTTAAAGAAGTCCTTATCTCTTTAAAACATAGTAATGTCTCAATCATTAAACTAACATGAAACAGGTATGAAAAATGTTTTGAGAAGGAACTTGCTGCAAATAAAAAGTAAGATATTGAATACTGATAAAAAAAAGAAGAAAACAGTAGTCAAGAAAGTATATGTTAAAAGTTCAGTGCAATTCAAAAATTATATACCCCAAATAAAAGGTACATAATTTTCTATTCTACAATCAGTTTTACTCAGCTATAAAAATAAGATTTATTAAACAGAATGTCTGAGTGGGACATAATGTTAATTAGAATGATTTAAAAATTAAACAATTCATAACCACTTTATATCAGGTGCCATCTAAAAATGATACTTGGCCTAGCAAATTCTGTCTTTGTCATATACTATCTTCAAATTTCAGATACTGTGTGTTATGGGTTATTCAGAAGGTACTAGTGCTATCATGTAGTGCTAATTACTGTATCGCAGCGTTTTGAGTTCTGTTCTTTTTGCATGCAATGAGGCTGCAGTCGCATCTGCAATAAATGCAGTGAGTCATACACCTGACCCATATGTATTCCATCATTACAGTACTAGTAGTTGAACATACTTACAGAGATAAACAAAACATCACTAAAAAGAAACAAGCAAATACTTACAAATTCTTACCTGAGTTAAAGCAATACTTAGAGGAACACAAATCCAACCTTAAGTCCAACCTGAGCACAAATTATTGTTACAAGTCTATCAACCACACAACAAAAAGAAAACATGAACACTTGAAAGCAAGCCTATTGCAAAAGGAGATAAACAATATCCTTTTGTAATCAATAACTAAAGAAATACAAAATAAATAAATAAAGACAGCAGACTGATATCTGTCTGTATAGTGGTAATGTTAAGGAAAACATAATTATTGACCAAGGATATAGGGCTGGAGTTAGGAGCAGCGGTAGGTTCAAGGTTAGGGTTTGGGTCAGATCACATGAATAAGGGTGGGCAGAAAAGAGCCACCAAAGAAAATAAACAGAAATATGTGCAGTTAAGAGCTCATCCTGAATCTAAGGGCAAAAATGCTGCAAAAAGCATTCTGGCATATTCAAAAAAATTGACTGTAAACAGTGCATAACATGTTTAGAATAACATGCTTAGTGAAATCTTAATTTAAACTGTTCAATGTAACATAATACATGCTACCTGATGGACTGTATATAAATGAAACATACATATATTTTATAATTAAGAAAAAGGGGATGGAGAATGTGGATTGTATAGCTTTAAACACTAAACCTAAGCTTTATGGAATTTGTATGTCACATGGTACACATCCCTTGTAGAAAGTCACTGTGAGTAAACATCTCATGGAGGTTTGAGGCTCTTTCTGATATCTGTGTTGTATGTAGAGCTTTCTGGCAAACATCCACATGTCAGAGACTGTCATGATAAACTGTTAAGACATCAGGTAGTTCCATTGCATCACGTTTTTGGTTTTATTAAGTAGGAACAGCAACTCTTGATACTTTAAGGCAGTGCCTGTTTTATTGCAGAAATAGGCAGCACATGACTTTTTTGCTGAAACTGTGTTCAGGTCTCCCATGATGAGTCATGCTATATCACAATCATGGTTATTTGGTCACTTAAACACTGTAGGAATATTTTTTTGCTTGCACTGATGAGGTTGGAAACAATTTTGTAATGCATTTGAAGAACTTTGTTGGTATTGGTATAGATAATTGTAATTCAAACTATTGTTTTAATATTTTTATATATTTGTTAAATTAATAAAAATATTTTTGGAAAAAAAAGGTATGCGACTGTTGCAATTCCCTTTGTATCTAGCATATGTGTGGGTCTGGTGTTATCGACATGTCACGACAGAGTCTTGCATGATAGAATCTATTTTTGCTACCCCAAATCTTCTGAAATTTGGTGCAAAGTACATACTTTCAATAATTTAAAAGTTCATTCTTCCAGGTTTAAATATTGCATGTCCCACATATTTAGTAAATAAAGTTGTAATCCTATTCAGAAACATATTAGCCTATATTTCTTTAACCTTGTCCATCTTAGAATTTTTTTGGACAACAGATGGGGTCTGAGTGGGCTGCGCACTTTACCATTTTTATATATATATTCTCTGTGACTGCCATGGGGCCATTAGTATGTCCATATGACTGTTACAATTGTAAACCAATCACTACACATCAGTAAAATTTAACACCTTACAAACATGCTAAATCATTAAAAAGCTTGTAAAACAGCTATCCCAAAGCATATATACAATACTTAAAAACAATTACTTCAGTTGTGTAGTCATTCCTGGGGATTCCATAAACTGCATGTAGGCTTAGCGTGAAGCCTACATGGAGTTTACCTATTTGCACGAAGAGCAGTAATGCTAATTGCATTTGCATGCCATGCATCATGCTTACACGAATACTGGTGAGATTTTGTGACCAGCAACACAATGTAAAGCAGCACAAAGGTATATGCAATATGCGAACAAGTTTACCTACAGGCAAACTTGCTCTGCGCAATTGTGCATACAGCCACAATGATCACCAGGACTAACATGAACGCAATGGATACAGTAGTAACACATTATAGAAAAGTGTACTCAGTGCAATATACATCGTAACATGTTTTTGGCATACTGAAATAAATGCTTTGTGGTGATTATAGGATCGTAGGATCATAGGATCATAGGAGGTTACTAGCCTAACGACCCCAAGGCTCTTACAAGCCTAGTTATGTTCAACCCATGTTCCCAAGAGATTCAAGCAGACATTAAAATTAGCACCTATTGCCCCTATTGAAGAGGGACACAGGTGGAACTCCTGGGGTGAATTTCCGGTTTCCCATCCAGTCATACAAATTGTGCTTAAATAGGGCCAACGAGGGGCTTTGTTTAACTTGAAGAAGAAGTTTGTTCCAAAGGTGGGGCAACCTCTGTGAGACAAATCTGTCTCCCCAGCAAGTTCTGTTGATGTGACATATCAGGTTAAGGTCCTTTGAGCAAGTGATCTGTATGCCATTTGACTTGCGAATGTGCAACATTTCCATTAAAGCTGGGTCAGAGATTGCTATATATGCAAGGCACAGGTCACCTCTCAGCAGCTTGTACAACACAGCATAAACTGACAATGATTTCAATCTGTCCACGTAAGACAGATCTTGAAGACCCTGAATTGTCTTCATAAGGAACCTTTGTGGTCTCTCCAATTGCTGCAGGTGTTTGGAAAGGAACATACCAAAGGGAGCATTGTACTCTATTATTAGTCTGATGAGGAAAGAGTACAGGAGGGATATAATCTTTTTTCTGGAGGCAATGCCCTTACTTATGAGATTAGCAATATAAAATGCCCTTCTTACCACTGTGGAAACATGGTAATTGAAGTTAAGGTTGCTGTCAACCTGTGTGCTCAGATCTCTCATCACTGACTGTGTGCTTAGGGTATTGCTGTTGATGTGGTAGTTTGCAGGAACATTACCCTTGCTGAAGGGGATGATAATGCATTTTTTGTAACAATTTTAAGACCATGACTTTGGCACCAGTCATTAGTCTGCATAAGTCCTTCTTGCAGGATGCTGACATCACTAGGCATTTCAAGGATCACTCCTAGTGTGCAGTCATCAGCAAACTGCCAGCCACAGTCCTTTAGTTCTAACCTGTACTTCAGAAAAGTAGATTCCAATCAGTAGGGGTCTCACATTCCATCCCTGTGGAACACCACTGATTATAGGTCTGCTGGAGGAGGTGGAGTCCCCTATTTTGACCATATGAGTTCTATCAGTGAGCCAGTTTGTAACCCATCTGACAATATATGGGTTTTATACCCAGCTGGGTGAGTTTATCAATGATGTCTGAGTGGGGGATCATGTCAAAGACCTTGGCTAAGTCTAGGTAGGAAGTATGCACAGATTTGCCCTCATCCAGGGCTTTAATGATGATCTCAAAGAAGTCCACCAAGTCTGACAGGCAAGATCTCCCCTTGACAAAGCCAAACTGGGTGGGGTCAAGTGTTTGGAGATTTCCTATATCTTTGTTAATAAGGTCCATGATGATTTGTTCCATGGCCTTGCAGATAAGGCTGGTCAGGCTAATGGGTCTAAAGTTCCCAGGGTCCATGAATGCACCCCCTTTGTATAAAGAGGTGACGGTGGCTGTTTTCCATTCTGCTGAGATGAAGCCAGTGCTTAGGCTGTGAATGAAAATCTTGCCTAATGGTGATGCCAATTCCTGTTTTAACCCATGAAGAACATAGCCCTGGACGTTGTCAGGTCCCATAGAGGCTGTGTTTTTGATCATGGAGAGGGCGTTTAAGAACTGCCCCTTGGAGATACTACATGGGGGACAGGTGTTAGGGATGCTTTGGGGAATATGTGGTAGGGACTGGAGTGTGAAGTTTTCACTGAAGCTGGCAGCCAGCAGGTTTGCTATATCCACAGGTTCTGTATATGCAGTACCATTAACTACGAGTTTAGAGCAAATCTGGGCCTTACCTTAGAGGTTACAGATGTAACTAAAGAATGCCTTGTGGTTATACTTAGTTAGGGAAGCTAATTTGGATTCATAGTTAGCGTTGGAGAGCTGCACCAGGACTCTTATTTGCTTATTTAAGTTGAGGAGGAAGTGTTTCCAGTTATAAGACCATTCCTTCCTACTTTTAGATAGCAATTTCTTTCTCCTATTGTATAGCCTGTTAATGGCAGTTGTCCAGCAGGCAAGTTTGTTTTTCCCTGAAGATCTTGCTTTGGTTCTCTCAGGCAGGGCAGTGTCATAGGTGTCTGTTACATCATTGGAGGGGAGGGGCTATGAAGCTATTTATGCTATCACATAAGAGGTTGTAATTGTCCTTGGAGATGTTTTTTAGTCTATTTGCTGCTAAGCAGAGTATCTTGTGTTACAGTTACTTCTGGAGATACTGATTTGTGGTCAGATCTCACCAGGGATGGCCACACTTGGTATGGTGCAGCAGTCTTCCACGTTAGTAAGCACCACATCCATGAAATTTGTGCCCCTTGTGGGTGTGTCAACCAGCTAATCCAGGGTATTGGAGTTAATGAAGTCCAGGAACCTTTGGGCAAGTGAGTTAGAACATGTCTAATTTGCCCAGTCAATGGATGGGTAATAAAAGTCACCCAACACCAGGATGTTTGATTGTATCTTGATTGACTCAAGTAGACCCAAGTAGGCTAAGTGGATGTCCTGATTCATGTAGGGGGTCCTATAGCTGGTAATGACCCAAAGAGTGGTCTTACCTACAGTTAATTGGACCAAAGGTAATTCAGGGGAATTGTGCTGTTTAACCAATGTAAATGTGTATTTATCTTTAATGAATATTGATACACTACCTCCTTTAGTTCTCATGCCTTCAGTTTGTGGTCTGAACATGTGAAAGGAAATGTAAGCTAGTATAGCTCCGAAGCTTTAAATCAGGTCTCAGGTAAGGACTGCTTCCAGTGAGTGTAGTTTCTGGTTTAGACTCCTAGCATTTAGCAGCATAACCTTGAGGTTGTTTTAAGGGGGTATTTTTTCATCTGGAATTTTGTTCTTGTGACATTGCCTAAAAAAGGCACTATACAGGTGGCAAGAGCCTTAGCCAGCAACCGAAATTCCAGGGGTGACAAATGAAGACCACATCTGGCAAAGCATGGAGGTCTGTCGACCATGTCATCCCAGGCTGACAGAAACTGGATCCCCTTTGAATGACACCAGAAACTAAGCCAATTGTTGAAGTCAATCATTTTTTGTTTGTATTGAGGTATCATCCTAGGCAAAGGTAAAATGCTGCTTAAGACTACGGACATACCTGTCTGAGACACATAATCAGAGAGCTCAGTCATGTCTCTCTTCATATAGTCCAGTGAGGTATGTCTTAAGTTATTTACATCAACATGGACTATGACAGAGTCATAACAGTGTCTGTTGTTGAGGGACTTGAGTTTGTTTGTTATGTGGTGGATCCTGGCACCTGACAGACAATTGATGGTGACCTTTTTCCTTATCCAGCCTGGTGAGAGGGAAATATGTGTGTGTCTCACAACTGAGTCTCCTATGACTAAGATGTTTGTTTTTGTGTTATGCCTTAGGGACTTGACTTATAAGACACTGGTGTGTGATATATTATGTGAACTATGTTCTGCAGAGGATGTATTGTGTGAATTGTGCTTGTGTTTGTGTTTGGGAGGGCTCTGATGTTTAGGTAAAATGCTGGTAAGGACTTCCACATATGTAGGTTTGTGTGTTGTTAGTTTGGTAGGTACAGGAGGTGAGGTGTGCATGCTGACAACCTGCTTAGTATCAGATGAACTAACTTGTTAGCAAGAAAGCCTGGATTCTAGGTTCTACATTGATCACCAAGGGTACATAGAATGAATTATAAATACATAGTCTGGGGAAGTGTGCATATTGAAAAGGGCCACACATATGAATGTTAGGAATGAAGAAAGAGGAGGAGGACATGTGAGACATGGTATCATTACACATTATAGTATACTATGTGACTGTCACATAAGGTTATATAACAAAGGAGATGACTGTTTGTCACAGAAACATCCTGACATAATCACTAGAGAGGACATTTGGCAAGGACTGTATATACAATAGGTATGTACATATTGTGAAGGTGTGTAAAATGAGTTGTTTTAACATGACTGAAATGTCAGCATAGCACTCAACCAATCAGTGACATATAGCAACAGGCTCATGAACAACATTAGACAGAATCAGGCACAAGCATGAACAATTTAAGAATAATACCACCATTAATCAGTGACATTGACATAAAATATGTGATTCTAAGTTACTATACATGTTCTGCAGCAGCACACGTGTACAGCTGTAATGATTCAATACACTTTCCTCACAAATTACCACCCTTCGGAAGTGTTAAGAGGAACAATGTTACATCTGTAGTTTAACTTAGGGGCAATCATGGCCAGTTGAGAGGTTTGCATGAAACATAAGCCGCAGTCCACACCTTCAAGAATTTCACCCATGCCATCAATGTTGTCAATGAGATGTGTATATCCTGGGTGCATCACAGAAAGAAGTATCACACATGCATGTTGTAGAACCTTGAAGGGAAGTCTGCAGTGTCAGCATTCTAATGGTTATGCATCACAAATAATAGTTATGCATGGCTGACAAGATGGGTGGGAGCTCACTGTGCCAAAAGTGATACAATTGAGTAAAGCATCCTTGGATGACATAGGTATCGGCCATATGGATGGCAACACTTAAAAACAACACACTATTATATTTTAGATTCCCTAGACACAATTGTGTATTGCATGCTTCTGCCACATGTAATAGCAATGTAAACTGTCTGCAGCATCTTCAAATGGTGTTTGAATTCAGAGGTGATCTGTCATAATGAATGGTACAACACTTTGTGAGACTCATGGCAGTACATCAGTTATGCTCATGTGCAAAGGAACTACAGCACTGTAATGTCTAGCCTCAATGAGCAAGAAAGCTGTCACTGTGATATTGTTCACATACCAAACAATACATGGAGTACACTTTCTGTCAGCACGTCAAACCCAAGACGTACCCAAAAAGAGAAGGAAACCACCAGTGCACAACCTGTGCCAACAAATAAAACTAACAATCCAGACTGTAGAGGCAACATTATAAAGCACCAACAAGCATCGGCAAAGTAAAAAATTCTAACACTTTTATTCGCAGACAAAAACTATAAAAATATTAAGTAAACTAAATGCTAAAATTAATCACCAAGTTTTTCATCACAAACCCATTGAGACTTCCTCAGACATAATGAATTAATCACATCCCAATTTAAATACACCCATCAAATACATAATAATAAAACAATAGAACCATCACTTCCTCATTCACCTAATCAATTTGGTTTCTCATTAACAAAAGTTCTGTCTAAACCAAACATACTGAAACTACAAATAATATTCAAAAACAACATAGGATGAAGGCTTTAACAAAAGTCACAAAACGAGCTTCACACTCAGAAACGTATGTTCATTTTTCTACTTGTGCATGAAACCATTCAAAAAACTATATTAGCTAAAGCAGCTGGTCAGAAACGAGAGATTCAAAATTACATATAAAATAAAAATAATTATGCCAGTAAAACCATAATATGTTATTATGCTCAACATATATATATATAAACTATTAAAAATTGTTAAAATCTTAATATACAAATGCCTAAAATGTAAATGTACATGTTAAAAATACTTAATAATATGATCTACACTACAACCTAGCCGCCCTTAGTTTTAATAATGGAACTATAGAAATACTGCCATTTAATCCTGGGGGCTCATTAGCTCTTAATATTTGCCAATATGTTCCTCTATATTCTATTTTCTCTTTCCAAAGGCCACCTCTAACATTTTATAGGTACTAATTCCAAAATGAAAAATGAAAACTTCCAATCTTTGCAAATTAAAGTGTGCTTATATAGGGCATTATTTTGGTTTAAAGTAGAAATACTATAATAATGTTCATAGATTCTTTTTTTTCAAAACCCTTTCAGTTTTAGCCACATAAAATGCCCCACATTTGCCACACATAGCCAGATATATAAGCCCCTTATTGTCACAATTACTAAATCTTTAGCTTGTATCAGTTTATCTCTACTGGGGATATATATATATATATATATATATATATATATATATATATATATATATATGCCTGGTATTACTAATATTTGTGCACTATGCACATCTTCCACATCTATAAGCTCTTTCTTTTCTCTTTACATTGTCTTGACTTTTCATGTTTTTTTTCTATAATATATGTTTAATATTCATATTTTTTTCTATATAAATTTTATATGGCCCTTGAACAAATTTTCTACCTCAGAAAAACTTTTAAATAATTCCCAATATTTGCACATAATATTGGTTATAGCATTACTATCCCTATTATAATTCATAATAAAAAAATCCTCTATAATCTTGATTATTATCCCATTGGTAATTTTTATTCAGGCTTTTGTTTTCAGAACAACCAACCTTTCTTAAAGTAACCTCTTTTCTCCCAAGTAAAGGGAAGTATTACGTTTCTCAGCATTCCTTCACTTCTTTTACTACTCCCTCAATAAGTCTTTCTAGATATTCTCGTTCTAAAAACATTTTAATATAAGAACATTCTGTTATAAAATCACTTTCTTCAGAAGTAATCCGAGAGGCTCTTATAAACTGTCCCTTCACTCTACTACACTTTTGTTTATATGGGTGGGCACTTGTAAAATGGAGGTACAAATTAGAAAAGGTTTCTTTTCTATATATAGTGGACTTGAACCTCCTTTCATCTTTCATCTTTTTTATAGATACACCCAAGACATGTGCCAAACACTTTCACCCTGACATTGCTATGGAAAATTTTATATTACTATGAAATCATGACATGCACGCATATGTGATCATGCAAATTATCAGTCAGTAATACTGATGTGATGTATTGGTATGTCCATGATGCTTCACAGTCACACTATAGCTGTACCTGGGATACAATAGAACTTCATAGGTTTATAGGTGCATATTAGAGTACTAGGCTAAAGTCCCAAGATCCCATAAAAGCCTAGTCATATTTAACATGATGTACACAATTTTCAATAGCTATGTGAACAGTGTTCACACAGGGATATGCCCATACTATGTTAACTAATACCACCTACCTCTATCCATGAGGGACATGAGCACAATACCAGGAGTACAATCATGATTAACCATCCATTGATCTATGTTGCAGTTGAAGAGGGTCAGGAAAGGCCTTTGCTTTGCATGAATGGCAAGCATGTCCCATAGAAGGGCTAGTGTCTGAGAGATGTATCTATCTCTCCAACATGATTTATTAGGTCAGAGGCTAGGTTAACATCCTTGGAACTAGTTACACTTGTGAAGTTTGCATTAATGTGTAACACTGCCATCAAGGTCAGATTATAGGGTGCCCTGTAGGCCAGACACATAATTGTCCCTTAGTAGTCTGTTCTAGATATAATACAGTGATAGGGCTGCAAATCATTTTGCATATGATTTCTTGTATACACCATGCATATTCATTGTGCAGAAATTCTGGTGCTGGTCCAGCTGTTGCATATGAGTTTTGAGGTACATCCAAAAGGGTGCATTGTATCAATTAAATTACTGGTGTGATGAGGGCAAGTACAATGACATTATAATGTCCTTTGCTGTGGATGGCTTGCCCATACTTATGTGCTGTGGTCCCCACTGTGGACACATAGGTTCATAGGTGTGTACTAGGCTAATGGCCCTGGAGCCTTTACAAGCCTAGCCCATAGGATTACCCTGGTATCGTGCCACTCGACTTTAGTTCCCAGTGCGTCTGTCGAGTAGAGCCACTGGAGTGATCCCCGGAGTGAATTTTCTATTTTCCATCCACTCATCAAGATTTCTCTTAAAAAGGGCCAGTGAGGTGTTCTGCTTGACATGTATGGGAAGTCTGTTCCATAGCATGGGCAGTCTCTGGGTTATGAACCCATCCTTCCAGCATGTTCTGTTGATTGTGGTAATGAGGTTGAGGTCTCTGTAGCATGTGGTGTCGATGGATTGGGATTTCTTTAGATGTAACATTTCTAACAGATCTTGGTCAGACATGGCTTTTGGCTTTGTAACTCAAGCAGAGATCACCTGTAAGTAGGCGATATGAGACAGAGCATAGTTGGAGTTTTTTAAGGCTGTCCATATAGGACAAGTGTTTAAGGCCTAGGATCCTCTTTGTGAGGTACTTTTGCAGCCTCTTCAGTTGTTGCAGGTGTCTAGTCGATGACTGGCCTAATGAGGGAAGAATAGAGGGAGACAATGACCTCTTTCTTCCTGGATGAAAAACCTTTAGTAATGAGATGTGCCACATAGAAGGACTTTCTGACCACAGTGGCAATTTGGTGGTCAAAAGAGAGGTTGCTGTCAACCTCTGCTCCCAGATCTCTTCGCCTTCTGTGTTCAGTGGACTACCATTGATGTGGTAATTCATGGGAATTGGGTTTTTCCCAAGGGGGATGATGACTCATTTTTTGGCATTGAGCTTAAGGTCGTGGTGCTGACAACAGTCATTGGTCTCAGTGAGGCTTTTCTGTATGATGTCAACATCACTTGGGGAGGTAATAATAGCTCCCAACTTGCAATCATCTGCAAATTTTGTCAGCCAAAGTCCCTTCATGTTGGCCTGGACTTCAGAGAAGTAGATACCAAACAGGAGAGGACTCAGGACTGAACCCTGTGGGACTCCACTCATGACTGGTCAGCAATCTGAATTGGAGTCAGCTTCTTTCATACTGTGGGTTATATCTGTGAACCAGTTTGCAACCCACCTAGTGATATAGGGCTTGATGCCTAGCTTAGTGAGTTTTTCTATGATTCCTGAGTGGGGAATGGTATCAAAGGCCTTGGCCAGATCAACGTAGGCAGTATGAACCACCTTGCCTTCATCCATAGCTCTGGTGACTGACTCAAAGAAGTTGACCAAGTTGAGCAGGCATGAGCTACCCTTCACTAAACCAAACTGTGTGGGATCCAGAGTTTGGAGATTCCCTATATCCTTGTTTATTAGGTCCATGATGATGCGTTCCATAGCTTTGCATATCAGACTCGTCAGGCTAATGGGGCGATAGGTCCCAGGGTCTCTAGTCGCTCCTCCTTTGTGGAGAGGGATGACTGTAGCAGTGCACCGTTTGTTAGAGACAAAGCCAGAGGAGAGGCTGTGATTGAAAAGGGCACACAGGTGAGGTGCCAGTTCGTGTCATAGTTCATGTAGAATACAGCCAGGGATATTACCAGGTCCCATAGAAGCTGTATTCTTGGCCTTGGACAGTCCTGTTTTAACCTGGGCAGCAGTAATACTCGGTGCCTGGCAATCAACTGGTATTGTGATTGGTCCTTTGGAGGGGGGGTAAAATTGGCACTGAATCTGTCGACCAGTATATTGGCAATATCTGTTGGCTCGGTATAGGAGTTACCATTGTGCAGTAGCTCAGAGCAAATCTGGGTATTGCCGTGGAGATTTTTATATCAATATAGAAGGCCTTGTGGTTGTCTTTACTATCTGCTGCAATTCTGTTTTCATAGTTAGCTTTAGAGGATTTGATGAGGGATCTCGACTTTTTGTTGAGGCTGATAAGAAAGTTTTTCTAGTCTTGGGACTTCACCTTATTCCGGATCACTTTCCACGTTTTGTTGTAGAGTTTGTTTATGGCAGGGGACCACCAGATTGGCTTCCTTTTTTTGGAGGGGAGTGTCTTGGTTCTACTGGGTATGGCGAGATCCATGCATTTGTGTATGTGTTTGTACAGTGCATTGGTGTATGATGTGGTGGTCATGCAACTATTCTCCATTTGCGTGGGTGCCGTGAAGTTAGCTACCTCTGTTTTTAGGAGCCCAAAGTTAGCTTTGGAGAATTTTTTCATGGTGGTTACCTTTGCAGGCGGGGTGAGAGGGATGTGGACTTCCAAGGTGATTAGTTTGTGGTCAGATCTAACCAGAGAGGAGTTGACTATTAGTGTAGCTCAATGGTCACCCATGTTAGTAATGACCAGGTCAAGGATGTTGCTACCTCTAGAGGGGGTAAGAACGAGCTTATCCAGGGCATTGGAATTAATGAATTCCAAGAAACGTTGGGCAAGTGTATTGGTACATGAGTAGTTTTCCCAGTTGATGGAGGGGTAGTTGAAGTCACCCAGAGTATGAGAGTGTTATATTGGACCCTTATATTCTCCAGGGTGCTTAGGAACATGGAGTGTGAGTCTTGGGACATGGTTGGGGACCTATAGCAGGCTACGACCTGAATCGCTGTCTTACCCAGTGTTAGCTGCACCTGAAGTATCTCGGATGCGTTATGTTGGGCTACCAGTTTGGAGGTGTGCACATCCTTTATGAATATGGAAACACACTGCCTTTGGAGCTTCAGTCCAAGTTCTGGGGCCAAAAGGTGTGGAATGAGTTATAGCCTGATAGTGCAGGGGTGCTTTCTGTTGCCTTGAACCAGGTATCTGTTACAGCACAAATGTTGATATTCTCCATTTTAAGGAGTGCTTCAAGCAAGTGCATTTTGAGATTTAGACTTCTAGCATTGAGCAGCAAGACTCTCAGACTGGATTTGTTTGTAGCTGTTACGGTGGTAATTTCATCTTTGGAACACTGTCTAAAAAAGGCACTATAGTGGTGGCAACAGCCTTGGCCGGTATCCAGAAACCCAGGAGTGACAGATGCAGGCCATCTCTGGCAAAGCATCAAGGTCTGTCAATCATGTCATCCCAGACAGATACTGGATCCCCTTAGAATGACACCAGAAATGTAGCCAATTATTGAAATCAATCATTTTCTGCTTGTACTGTGGTATCATTCTGGGTGATGGTAGGATGCTGCTTAGGGCTACATACCCACCTGGGCTACATATTCCGAGAGCTACTCCATATCTCTTTTCATGTAGTCCAGGGAGGTACGTCTCAGGTCATTCACACACACACATGTACAATGACAGAGTCATATTTGTACCTGTTGTTGTGGGACCTGACAGTGTGCATTATGTGGTGGATACCGGTGCCTGACAGGCAGCTGACTGCTATTTTCTCCTTATTCATCCTAATGAGTGGGACATCAGTGTGCCTCACCAATGAGTCAACTATGACTAGTGTGTTGGGCATGCTGTTTTGCCTTAGGGGCTTTGGTTGAGTGGCACACTGTTTAGGAGAGTTATGTGTCTCGAGATTAGTGTTGTGTTGTGGTGGTTGAGTGCATTTCTGCCCTGGAGGTCTCTGCTGTTTGGGTACATTTTTATTGAGAGACTCCATGAAGGTGTGTGTGGTTTCTGTTTTTATATGAAGGCAATGCTGGTGTGTGTTCTGGAGGGCTATGTGTTCCATGTGTTCTGGTGCAAGTGATGACCTTCTCCTCTTGACCAGCTATTTCGGTCTTGGCTGGAGAGTGTGTGGCTTCCAATTTGGATATATAAGTGCATCTCTCACAAGTCTGAGTGTTGGGAGGTAACAAGAGAGGGTTGTCTAGAGAGAACTAGCAGATCTAAGGGAAAAATTGAAGAGCAGGCTTTGGCACCACTCAGAAGCTTATAAACAGTCCTGGATACAGCAAATCTGTATCTGGACTAGACTATTTACAGGAAAGGCAGGCTTTTAAACTAGAAAGTTGAAAGAGATGGAAAAACTGCCCAAACAGCCAATAAACTACAATTTCTGTACCAGAAACCACTCCTCTTGTGGTAGATAGGCTACCTTGTGCTTACCACTCCCACTGATAAGCTAGAAGGCTTCCTTCCAACACAGAAAGGCTTAGGGGGCTCAGAAGCTTACATACAGTCTTCGATACATCAAATCTGTATCTAGACGAGACTAGTTACAGGAGGGTCCACTTCTAAATCTTGAAAGCTCATAATCTCAAAATTCAAAATACTAAGTCCAAAATCTTGAAAGTTCAAAATACTGAAAACTCAAAATATTGAATTTAATAATATTGAAAAAACAGAGTATACCAACACTTTCAATATTCCAGCACAACTACATAACAAAACATATTACACTTCTCCAACTAAAAGTAGGGGAGCAAGCCTCCCTGCACTCCCCACATCCACTGCTACTTAAATATATCAACTCCGAGATCGTACTCCACAGAAGAATATGGCAAACATACCATTACATGTTTCATGACTGCCTATTGTAACCTTAGTCATGTTCCCTTTTAATTAGCTATAGTACAACATAACTCATCTTAGTGTAGTAAAGTGCAATCATGGAGTTGATATATTTAAGTAGTGGGGGCACAACCCCCACATGGGTGTGCAGGGTGGCTTGCCCCCCTGCTAATATTTGGAGTAAACTAATATGCTTTGTCTTTTATTTGTCTCTCTATGCACTTCTGGTGGAGTATAGTAAGTGTTGATATCCTAAAGTTTTTTCGATATTATGAAATTCAGTATTTTGAGTTTTCAGTATTTTGAACTTTCAAGATTTTGGACTCAGTATTTTGAATTTTGAGATTATGAGCTTTCAAGATTTTGAAGTGGACCCTTACAAGAAAGGCGGGAAAAGTGCAAATGTGGGCTTTTAAACCAGAAAGATGAAAGAGATGAAAAAACTGCCCAATTGGCCAATAAGCTACACTTTCTGGGCCAGAAACCACTCCTCGTGTGGTAGATAGGCTACCTAGTACTTACCACTCCCACTGATAAGCTAGTAGAAGCTTCCCTCCAAAACAGAATGTCTTGGGGTGGGGCTCAGAAGCTTACAGACAGTCATGGATATAGAAAATCTGTATCTGGACTAGACTAGTTACTGGAAAGGTGGGAAACAAGCGCAAATGCATGCTTTTAAACCAGAAAGTTGAAAGAGATGGAAAAACTGCCCAAATAGCCAATAAACTACAATTTATGTGCCAGAAACTACTCCTCTTGTGGTAGATAGGCTACCTAGTGCTTACCACTCCCACTGCTAAGCTAGAAGGCTTCCCTAAAACACAGAAAGGCTTGGGGGGCTCAGCAGCTTACAAACAGTCCTGGATACTGCAAATCTGTATCTGGATTAGACTAGTACAGGAAAGGCAGGAAACAAGGGCAAATGTGGCTTTTAAACCAGAAAGTTGAAAGAGATGGAAAAACTGCCCAAATAATGAATAAACTCCAATTTCTGGGCCAGAAACCACTTCTCTTGTGGTAGATTGGCTACCTACTGCTTAACACTCCCATTGATAAGATAGAAGGCTTCCCTCCAACACAGAAAGGCATAAGGGGCTCAGAATCTTACAAACAGTCCTGGATACAGCAAATCTGTATCTGGACTAGACTCGTTACAGGAAAGGCGGGAAACATGTGAACATGTGGGCTTCTAAACCAGAAAGTTGAAAGAGATGGAAAAACTGCTCAAACAGCCAATAAACTACATTTTCTGTGCCAGAAACCACTCCTCTTGTGGTAGATAGGCTATCTAGTGCTTACCACTCCCACTGATAAGCTAGAAAGCTTCCCTCCAACACAGAAAGTCTTGGGGGGCTCAGAAGCTTACAAACAGTCCTGGATACAGCAAATCTGTATCTGGAATAGACTACTTACAGGAAAGGCAGGGAACAAGCTTAGATTTTTTTTACAGAAAAGCAGCTAAAACAGCACTAAAAACAATTAAAGTGCAGTGCAAGCTAGCACCCTTGAGTGTGTAGCAGTATTAAAGCAAATACTGGTTAAATAAATACAATTTATTCAAATGTATTCTGAACTGAATTCAATTGTTGTTTTATTCAACTCTGAACAGTTAAAAAGTGCCAAAAATATACTTATCAGCTGAGAAGCACACTCAGTCAGAACAGAAGGAGATTGGTTTAACAGTAAGTTTTTTTTTTAATAAAGTGGAAAGGAAGAAAGGAGGAGCAGAAGATAATTCAAGGTTAAGAACCTAAGTGTGTTGGCCTTCTCAAATGTTCTCTCTGTATTAGGTACAATGAGCTAATGGCACTAGACTGGGAGGAGTATCCCAGATCGAATTTACAGTAGGGTCAGACAACTGCAAAGCTACGAACTATAACAACACCACATAAATAGGGTGTGGGGTAATTCATTTCAGAACAGATCAGAAAACAGAAAACAATGTCAGCAAATGTATAAATAACTCAGTCAAGCAAAAATTAAGACCTCTGAAAAGTTAAAAATTGCAGAAAAATATACTTATCAGTGCTATATTTCCAGATTGTTTGAGAAGCACTCTTCAGTCAGAACACAAGGAAATTCTAGCAATGGTATGCAGCAATTAAGACAGTGCAGAACTCTGAAAAGTTAAAAAGTGACAAAAATATACTTATCAGTGTTATATTTCCAGATTGGCGGTCAACATTCTGATTGCTATGTAACTGGGTACCCAGATCATGTACCACTGGGTGTACTCAAATTAGTGTGCTGTCTATATTGTAATTAGCTTGGGTATTGGCTTTTCAAGAGGGAATAATTATGCTTTTCAGTTCATTTAGTGTGTTTCTATGGCTCTGGTGCAACTAATTTCTGTGCACTAATAGTTTTTGCAGCATATCAATAGTGTTCATGGATTCAATGATTTTCCATATTTTGCAGTGATAGACAAAGTTGGTAAAACAAAGGCTGTCTAAGTTTGTCTTGACTTCTGGGAAGTAAATACACAGCAAGAAAGGACATAGTACAGAACCCTGTAATACAGCCCTGGTCACTGGCCTCCTGCTAGTGGCAAATTCACACATTTTGACAGTATGTGCCCTGACAGTGATCCATTTGGCTACCTCATGAAAAAGTATGTGTTTATGGTTCCACAGTTTATCTGTAGTACTTGAATGTGGATTTTTGTCAAATGCCTTGGCCAAATCTAGATAGGCGAGATGCACAGTCTTTTCCTCATCCATGCCCTTGATGACCTTCTTAAAGAAGTAAAACAGATTTACCAGACATTATGTATCTTTAATAAATGAATGGGTTGTGTACACAGTCAGGAGATTACCTGTGTCCTTTTTGATAAGGTCTATGATAATTCGTTTTATTGCTTTACAGATAACCCAAGTCAGTCTTATTGGTCTGTAATTCCCTGGATCAGGTGATGCCCCCTCTTGTTCAGATTGATGGCTGTTGCTGTACACCCTTTTGCCAGAACATACCCTATCTGGAGGCTGTGTTTAAGTAGGAATCCAACTCTGTCTGCTAGGTAGGGTTGCAAGTTATTTTAAAGCAACCTGGGATGTTGTCAGGGTCCATTGATGCCACATTGTTAGCCTTAGATAGCTTACAGATGAGCTGTCACAAGTAAATAAGCAGGGTAATGTCTGCATGTATAATTTGGGTGATGTCTAGTGTGGAGAGGAGAGGAAAGTTTGAGCCAAGTCTGTCAGTTAGCAGATTGTCAATTCCCTATGGTTGACTATGTGTGGTGCCAACCACAAACAGTTCTGCACTTAGTTGTGGATTCCCCATATAATTTGCACTTTTTAAAAAAAAATGATTTGTGATAACACCTCCAAATGCAAACTTGGGTATGCATCACATGTCACACAGTGGAAGTCTTCACACAGTCATACAATTCTACCAATGTCACATAATTACATCAATTGCACAAATAAGCATATATGTTTTTCATTGTAAAGCTATGTGTGAGTGCCCTGATACCATGTATGTAAACATTACAAATGAGGTGAATGTGGTTCATAATAAATAGTTACTGACATAAATGCTGTCAGTCACACAATGCTACTGGGGACCACATCAATAGTATTCCACAATTGTGCTTACAATGAAGTCACAAAAGTTGCAGTTTAATCTGGACTTCTTATATGTTTGTGTATATAGCAGCATTATGACATGTGGATTAAACAAGATGTGTGTGCCCATGTAGTCAGTATGATGTTATAATGATGAATGTCACAGAGCATTTAAAGATAGTAGGTATATACATGCTCATCTCTGCCATACTGCAAGTGCTACTGTAATGGTTGAATGAGAACTGGGTATAATGTTGATATAATCCACTACAAAAAACATGCCTTAGTAAGGAAACATTATACATAGTGTCACCCTATCTCAACAGTTCTCAGGAGGCATATTACTACATCTGTTATTTTAGGAACATGTAATTGAATGCCATCAGTGGCCATCAATACATTAACTCAAACCACAGATTGGAATACACTGCTGTAGGGCTACCAAACATCAACACCTCAACATAACATGACAGCAACATTTACATGTGCAATCTTCATGGGGTCATAGGACATTACTAGGCTAATAGCCAAAATCACATAAAATTGTTACCATTATAATGTCATTTAAATACCAATTTATGTATCTATATGATGGAAGATAGTAAGGGTATGTGTTTGATTGTATCACACACTGACTTTGTCCCCATGTGACTTGTACACCACCCCATGACAGAATTACCAATCATACATCCAGTGGTCTGGAGCTGGCTTGCAGATATTCCTGGAAGGCCTCGGTTTCACAATGTATGTATGTATCTTTGACTTGATGACATCCTCCAATCTTCTTCATAAAGGATGTTATGTGCACAGAGTAAAAAAGGGGATGTTAGATTCTTAGGGCTATTTTAAAGGTTTACTGGATTGGGAGCTGAATGAAAAGAGATCCAAAATATACCACCAATCACACACAGCAGTTGACTGAGATCAGATTTGAGCATTAAACCTGTGCATGTGTAGAAGCTGGATTCCATACAGTGTAAGACTGGCACCACCACATATGTTTGGCTTTAACAGGTGCACTTAATAGATGCTAATAGCATCATTGTATGCTGATAAGAAGTTATTTGGAGGAGTGTCTGACATAGATGTGGTGTCACATCTCAATGAAAAAATTGTAAACAAAGATGAACACACACTTAAGTTAACTGCAGTGAGATTAGAACACCTACCTAGCTATCTACAAAACACAGTGCTTAACACAAGCACCACAGCACAAGAATGACTATCATAGCATCAGACAACACTTTATATTAGATTACATCATCAGTGTCTGGTAAGAAGATGGCAGCAGGAGTGTCTTGCATGTTGTTCTAAAATGGTCTTTAAGATGTGAGCTAACTGAACACAAACACACACAACAGATGACTGCAGTGAGACTAAAACCCCTACCTAGCTATCTACAGAACTCAGTACTCAATGCAAGTGCCATGGCACAAGTGTGATTGATGTAGTCTCAGACAATTCTTTATAGCAGATGACATCATCAGTGTCTGGTGAGAAGAAGATAGTAGTAGGAGTGCCTCACATGCTATTTTAAAATGGTTTCCAGAATGTGAACTATCTGAGCACATACACACTCACACACACACACACACACACACACACACACACACACACACACACACACACACACACACACACACATGCATACATGCACACACGCGCACACACACACTTTGTGATCAGCATGGATGCAAATGTTGATGTACGTGTGTTCATATTGTGATGAATTAATGTCCATAATAAGACATGTATATGACAATATCAATATGTATTGTCAGTATAAATCTTTAAATAATATCCCAATGCAGTTGTGCTATTTATTTTTGTAGTGTAGTTGACATTTGACCTATTATTGACATATCAATTTTCAAGTATATGGGTGCAGAGCACACATGAGTCTGAGTAAATATGTGTTCAGTCACTAACAAGTCAGTTCCTTTTGGTTGTGTTTTTACAGGGATTTCGATGGGATGAAGAATAACTGGGTAATAACCATAATAATACATACAACATGCCTCTTTCCAATGTGCACCGCCGAATAACTGGTTTGCATGAATGATGGCAAAGCATTTGCTCATGCAAGATTCACAATTAATGAATGCAATTTGAACTTGAGAAGTAGTTATGCATATATGCTATGGGAGAAGTATCTGACAGATACTAGGGTGTTCATACTGTAATTTTTATTGTTAATGTTGTGTCATAACTTTTATGTCATTAAGAACTGTTGCTAATACCTTCCCAGTTTGTGTGGTTAAGCTACAAACTAACTCGGGTTTCTGCTTAAATAGGAAAATAAAAATATTTGTATTGGTTTGCCTTCTTTTGCATAAAAACACTAAGCAGCAGTGCATGACTGTCAGCACTTTGGACAGTACTGATTATAAGAAATACAGCTATTGCCTAGCATTCCCTGCGGCAGAAGGTATAAGTGCAGTGAACTCATGCTTAGAACACAGAAGGCTCAGGGTTTGAATCCAGGTCAGCCTATTTTTTTATACATGGTGTCAGGATAGCATTACATAAGTAACTGTGTTAATTTCTACAAATGTGAAAAGCATCGACTACAGTGAAGCAATATATAAAATAAGTCAAGTGTTTTATGTTAACAATACATATATGCATTTGCATATTTATACATTCTGCAGTCTAAATAACTGTTAGAGTAAATTTTTCAAAGTAGCGTCTTTACTCTGCTTTAACTCTGTGTTCCTTTGGCACAGCACATTTAAGCACCATTGTGCAGAGATAACTGGACTAGTGAGGATGATGCCATAGGACATGAAGAGCCATTCACTGTCACTTGACATTGATGTGCAGTGCCAAATTCTGTGAAAATGCAGAGGACAAAAAGTGAAGGGCATTTTGGGGGGGGGGCATTTCTGCCATGTGTGTGGTGTGTGAGTCTATTTTTTGACCAGCTTAAAGGTGTGAAAATTGGGTAGATAGGAAACTTGTGAAATGGGGGTGGGGGCAAGCAGGGGGAAGAACAAAAATGAAGGGATATAGGAATGTGCAGAAGGGAATCAGGAAAGAACCATAGCTATCCACTTCTTCAACAGTGTAATATGAACATGGATAGAAAATTGGATAGAGTTGGACCATCACCACAAAATGGATGGGTGACAACAACATAATCATGTTGTATAGCCAATTGGACTGAATCAAATGTGTTGAGAAGAGACATGTGCAAAGTGGACAGCTATATAAGGGACATTTTTTTTTTTTTGCAGGACAGGTGCCCAGTTTTGTGATTTTATTTAAAAAAGGGAGGAATGTCAGAGTCATGTAAGTAGGGTAGGTGAGGAAGCAGGTACAGACAAACAGAAATAATAAGACAGAGACAGGGATGATGAGGGACACAAAAGGTTGGGGAACATCATGATTAGAGATAAGGAGGGGAAATTGGAGCCACATGCTTGTCAATCATGGAGACAGTGAGAGTCTATTACTCACCCTTATAACTGTCATCAGTGTCCCCTTCCTCAGCTTTCTGTTGGATTATTTGATGTTTGGGTTTCCTCTGCATTCCCACAAGCAATTTTTGCAGATGCCAATGCTACATTCTAAAACTTCACACACCATGCCTGGCAGCTCCTCTCAAGTGACAAAATCCATCCCCAACTCCACCAGTACTCCCAGAGGGTACCACTGTACCAGCTGCTGGGGTAATGCTACCTGATGTTGAGGGCCCAGGTAGTGCAGGGACTGCAGACTCAGTAGTGCCAGGTTACATCCCAGATGTGCTGGGAGTTGGTGTGGCTGCTGTTGGAGTGTAGCAGGTTGAGCCACAAAGGTTGGTCTACCTCCCTGTGCTGGGAATCATTTTGCTGGTTGTCAGAAAATTATAATATCATAATGGTGTGATCCCACATAAAAATAAAAGAGAGATATGGGGTTGGGTAAGAGGAAAGAAAAATAATTAGAACTATTATATGTCACATACAATAATTTAGTATAATAAAAATATATTTTTATTTTTATGTTAACTATAATTTTTTAAAATCCATAATAGGACTGAGAATGGTTCCAACTAATCCTTGCAATAAGCATATATTGCACATATGCTTTTAAAAATAATACAGCTTAAGTTAATAACATGGCATTTATGACAATTTTGTTGAAATTAATATTACATATTTTCAATCTGCAATTATCTGTGGGATTTGAACCCACAACATCTGAATCCAGTATTACACTTGATTCCTACAATTACCCTGAGCTGCAGAATGACCCATGCATGTTTGCTTTTACAATTAAGATATGCATGCTTAATTTGCTAGTAATGTATGGAAGAGCAATAATTTTAATAAAATAATGTACATTTGTGCTGCATACATACATACCTCTTGCTTCTCTGAGTCTTTATAAGTGCTCAGCATTGGCCTCCCTATTTGCTGAAATATTCTGAGCAGCTGAAAATTAAAGAAGGAGAGAGAGACTTTATGCTTACCAGTCTTAGCTAGCTCTAGCTTTCTATATCAGTTATAGTATTTTTTATTTATTTATTTGCATTTGTTTACCGGGATGGTCTACTGGGCTAAAAGTGCCTGTTTTCAGTGGAGGCCCAGGGAGAAAAGCTCCACATATAAGACAGTACGCATACTATACAGACTATAATAAAGATATCTAATACATGATTATAGCAGATTACAAATATACTGATACATATCATACAGTACACAATGTTACATTTAGGACAGTACATCATGCAGTACATATAGGTACATCTAGGACAGTATTTATATGTTATATACAGTATATAAATGTAGACATTTGGTTCAACAGTTTATATAATTATTAGCTTACACTGTGCAGTTGCTGAAGTCAGTTGAAGAGGCTAAATATTATAACATGTTTAGAAGGTGAAACAACTGGGAGATGGGCAGAAGAAGAATGTAATAGAGATCAGGAATTTAAATAATAGTGTAGAAGTGAGAGGGAGTAGATATATAAGAAAAATAAAGGGTGATAGCAGACTAGAAAACAGGAAGGATGGGAATGCTGTGAGTAGAGAGGTTACGTTATATGAGCTGTGGTGTTAGCACATGTGCATAGTCATGTAGAGGAGACGTGCTGCTTCAGGGATCTTTTGAAGAGAGTTGCTGAGCAGGTAGATCTAAGTGTTGGGGGAAGGGGGTTCCACATCATTGTGATTGAGAAGGAGTAAAGCATTTGACCAGCAGAGAGTTTGGGTTTTTCTACCTTTAGGAGTAGTTGGTTGTCGGACCGAAGAGGTCTGTTTGGGTGATATAGAGTAAGAATCAACTATAGCGCAGGGCACTTAGAAGGCTTATAAATGATTTTGTGTGCAGTGGTTAGTTGGATATAAGAAAGGTAGTTCGGAAGTTCTAGCCACTTTAGGTTGAATAATGATGAGCAATACTGAGATAAGTAAGTAGCATTAGTAACAAACTTAGCAATTTTATTATAACATGAGTCGAATTTGGATTTTAGAGATGAGTGAATGTTAGTGAGGAGAGGGGCACTGTATAAGAGAGAGGGTAATAGAAAGGAAGAGGCAAAAGATAGTCTAGCTGTAGAGGTTTATATGTGTTTATGGTGGTAGAGGGAGCCAAGTTTTTGATGTTTTTTTTTTTATATTAGACTGAATGTGCAGGTCGAATGTGAAGTTTTCATCTATGGTGACACCTAGTTTAGTACTAGATACAATTTCAATGGTAGTACCATTTAGAGATTGAATGGTGAAGTCCTCTTTTTGCAGAGGTGTGGTCCTTTTGGGGAGAAAGAGTACCAGTTTGGCCTTTTTGGGGCTCAGGGTAAGATGATTATTAGACATCCACCTTTCTGTTGCAGTGAAGGCATATTGGGTGAGTCAGTGTCGTTCAGAAGAGGAGCTTGCAGTCCAGATGATAGTGGATTCATCTGCATACTGGATGACTGATCCTTGAGTCAGGGAAGAGTGCAAGTCATTGATAAATATGCTAAACAGAAGAGGCCCTAAAATGGAGCCTTAGGGAGCCCCTGTGGTAGTATTAAGGAAAGTGGAGTAAGAATTTTGCCATTTGGTTGATTGTTGCCTAACAATGAGGTAGTTAGAGAACCAGTTTAGGGAGTGAGTTGCGGTACCTATGTAAGTGAGTTTAGTAAGAAGAAAGAGTGGGATATTGTATTGAAATCCTTAGAGAGGTCATGAAAGAGAGAGGAGACAATTTTTCCAGAATCACGGGCATGGTTAACCGAGTCCATGAAGGCTATGAGTGCTGTGATAGTACTATGTCCTGGCCTGAAGCCATGTTGGGTGGGGGAGTGGATGTAGTTTAGTTGAGTATGAATACATTTTTCCAAATTTTAGAGATAGGTGACTATAGCAATAGGACAGAAGTTGGTAGTGTCTATGTTGGGGCCACCCTTGTGTAGGGGTAGAATATAAGCTTTCTTCCAGATGGTTGGGATGAAGGACTCTTAAATAGATCTGTCAGCCTGGGATGACATGCTTGACAAGCCACGATGCTTCGCTAGGGACGGCTTGCACCTGTCACCCCTGGGCTTTTGGATATTGGCAAAGGCTCTTGCTACCCCCATAGTGCCTTTTTTAGGCAAGGCCCAAAAGACAAACCCACCTCCATAGGTATCACAAGGGATAAGAAACTAAGAGTAATGCTACTCAATGCCAGAAGTCTAAACCTCAAGATGCATGCACTCGAAACTCTCCTTAGCATGGAGAACATCGATATCTGTGCCGTAACAGAAACCTGGTTCAAGGCTCCTGAGAGCACCCCAGCACTACCAGGTTATACCTCATACCATGCTTTTTGGCCCCAAAACTTGGACCAAACCACAAAAGGAGGGGGAGTATCAATATTCGTCAAAGATACCCACACCTCTAGGTTGGTGGCACAGCACGAAGCATCAGAGACTACCCATGTGTAACTAACAGTGGGTAAAACTTCCTTCCAGTTTATAGCCTGCTACAGACCACCCTCCCAAACACAGGAACCCCACTCGGCCTTCCTGAGAATACTGGAAAATATGAAGGTCTCTCCAAACACCATTATATTGGGCGACTTCAATTACCCAAACATAGACTGGGAGCATTACTCTAGCTCCAACACCCTAGCCCAAAGGTTCCTAGAATTTATAAACTCAAATGCTATGGAACAACTTGTTACCACTCCCACAAGAGGGGAAAACATACTGGACCTGATCATCACCAACATGGGGACACTATGCTCCAGACCAGAAGTGTATCCCTTACTGGTAAGATCAGACCGTAAACTAATCTCACTGGATATTCACATCCCGACCCCACCCTCTGCCCAAAAAACCACAGTGAAAAACTTCTCTAAAGCAAATTTCACATGCCTCAAAACCGAGGCGGAATCCTTCAAAGCCCCCGGGCCTGTGGAAAATACGGCCCAGACCGCAGAATCCTTTATAAACGCATTCTATGAACACCTTCAGGAATGCATGGATCATGCAATCCCAAATAAAACTAAGACCCAATCCTCCAAAGGCAGACGTCCTGTCTGGTGGACCCCAGCCATAAACAAACTATACAATAGAAGTAGGAAGCTACTACATGATAGAGCAAAATCCCAAAAAGGAAAGGCGTCTCTGATCAGTATTAGCAAAAAACTAAGGGCACTCATAAAATCGTCTAAGGCCAGCTTCGAGAGAAAAATTGCACAGGACACTAAGGATAATCACAAGGCTTTCTTTAGTTATGTTAGGAACTTGGGTGGGAATTCCCAGATATGCTCAGAATTAGTCCAAAATGACAAAAAATACACCGAGCCCACAGACATTGCCAACATCCTAGCTGACAGGTTCAGTGCAAACTCCCCCCCCCACCAAAAGGGCAAATATCTTTCCCAACAGAGTGCTGCCCCCCTGACATCTCAGATGCTCAGGTAAGAGCTGCCCTCTCCAAAGCAAAAAACACAGCATCAGTGGGACCAGATGGTGTCCCGGGCTGCATCCTACATGAACTCCAAGAAGAGCTAAACCCAAACATAAAACTACTGCTCAGTCTTAGCCTTACTACAGGATATGTACCCAAAGAGTGGCGTACAGCAACAGTGGTCCCTCTCCACAAAGGTGGTGCCTCAATGGATCCTGGAAACTATTGACCCATAAGCCTGACTAGCTTGGTCTGGAAAGCTATGGAAAGGATCATCATGGACCTCATAAATAAAGATATTGGGGACCTACAGACACTGGATCCTACCCAGTTTGGCTTTGTTAAGGGCAGATCCTGCCTCTTAAACCTGGTTGATTTCTTTGAAACAGGTCACCAAGGCCATTGATGAGGGGAAGGTGGTCCACACAGCCTACCTGGACCTCGCAAAAGCTTTCGATACAATACCCCACTCGGGCATTATAGATAAGCTCACCAGCTTAAATATAAACCCCTATGTCACTAGATGGGTTGCAAACTGGCTCAAGGACAGAACCCACATGGTTAGAATTGCTGGAGCCATGTCAGACTCCAAACCAGTTACAAGTGGCATCCCACAAGGCTCAGTCCTGGGACCTCTCTTGTTCGGTATATATTTCTCGGCGGTACAGGCCAACACTGAAGGACTGTGGCTGGCCAAGTTCGCAGATGACTGCAAACTGGGCACCATAATCAACTCTCCAGCTAACACAAGCATCCTCCAAAAGGGCCTCATAGAAACAGACAACTGGTGCCAGAGCCATGGCCTCAAGCTAAACGCCAAAAAGTGTATAGCCATCCCCTTTGGCAAAAACAAAGTGCCCACAAATTACCACATAGGTGGTAATCCATTAAGTACAAAAGAAGTCATTAGGGACCTGGGGACCCAAGTTGTTAGCAATCTCTCATTTGACAACCACGTGGCCAAAGTGGTTAGAAAAACATTTTATATAGCCCACCTAATCATGAAGGGATTCACATCTAGATCAGGGAGGTCATCGTGCCTTTACTCATCCCTCATCAGGCCCATAATTGAGTACAATGCCCCTTTTGGGATGTACCTTACCAGACACCTGCAGCCACTGGAAAGACCCCAAAAGTACCTCACCAAGAGGATCAAAGGGCTCAAACAGATGCCATATGCTGCCCGGTTAAAGAAACTCCAGCTCTACTCAGTGGCATACTGCGTGCTCAGAGGCGATCTGTGCCTGATGTATAAAGCCATGTCCAACCCGGAATTAATGGACATGCTGCACCTCGGAAAATCCAAATCCCATCGAGCTACGCGCTCGAGAGACTTGAACCTCAGCACTGAAATAAATAGGACATGCTGGAGGGACAGATTCATAACCCAGAGGCTCCCTTCACTCTGGAATAAAATCCCAGTCCAGGTTAGGCAGAGTCCCACATTGACTCTCTTCAAGAGGAATCTTAATGAGTGGATGGGAGATCATAGGTTTACCCCGGCTATCGCTTCTGTGTCACTGTTAGACAGAGGCACAGTATACTAACCTCAAAAAAAGGCATAGCAAAATTAATTTAAAATGGGTGGCGAAAGCCAAGCACACTCTGGCTAGGCTTATAAATGCCCTAGGGCAGATAGCCTAGTATGAACCTATGAACCTATGAACCTATCTATTGACAAATATGCTAATAGGGTAGGTGACAGAGTCTGCTGACATTTGCAGGAATTTAGGGGGTATTTTGTCATGGGCTGCTGTGCATGGTTTGAGTTTTAAAAGTACATTTTTATAGTGGAGATGGGTATCTGTGACAGGGAAAAGTTGGGAATGGAGTGGTAAAGGAATTTGCTGTAGAGTGGCCTGGGGAGATTGAGTCGGCTGGAGGAAAGAAGGATGTTAAATTGGCTATAGTGTCAATAAAGTAGGAGTTAAAGGCTGCAGCAATTTTGGTGGGTGTTCTATCTGGTTCTGGGCAAGGATTGTTGTTAGAGCCTGGGTTTAATAAAGAATTTAGAGAGCTCCAGAATTTCTTAGGAGTTTGTTTAAACTAATTTTGTAATGTGAGGTGGTGTTCTTTTTGATTTTGAATTACTAGGCATTTAACCTGGTTACAAAGTTGTTTGTAATGTGCCAGGTCAAATGGTTTCTAGTTTTTTTTGCCATAGTTTTCCGGCTTTGTCACTGCTTTTCATTAGTTCCTTAATGGATTTTGTTAGCCAACTGGCTTGGCTAGTTTTTATTCTCTTTTCTCTAAGGGGAGTGAGGTCATTTAGGATGTTGAGAAAAGTTGAGTTGAAAAATGTAGTTGCCTCATTAAGGGGAAAAAATGTTAATACATTCCAACTGATGCTTTTTAATCTTAGGTTATAGTTAGAGGGTAGAAATGGGAGACATCTCTGGTTTGCCTCTACTGATATCTATATATTGCTGTGGTACTTTCTTGTATTATAAAGGCAGGTAAATGGTGTACCAGAGGATGCGATCTTATTAGGATCAGACACTAAAATCCAGTCTAAGATTGAGCCATTAGTAGCATTTTAATAGGTCTGGTTATATTGGATTAGCTGAGTGAAGTTATATAGATTTATATTGCAGGAAGATGGTAAGGAGATATGTCTAGCCAGCTGATATTTACATTTCCCAATATAATTGTATCTTATTTTATGCTGGTTGCTGTCCAGGCAAGAATTTCCTCTAGAACTGGAATGCTGTTGCCTGGGGGAATATAAATGACTATAATACAGATGTTTTTGCTGTTATTCATTTTTAGGAAAGAAATTAGTAGTTTGGTTGTGGAAAACAGTGAGATAGGTTTTATGTATGGGACAATGGTGAAGGTAGTTGGGTATATTAGAGAGATACCACCACCTTTTTAATGGGTCTATTAGCCCTAAGACAGGAGAGTCCTGGGAGTAGGAATTCTGTGTCCTTGATATAGAGTTTTAGTGATGTTTCAGTTGCAGCAAAGATATCAGACTTGTTGTAAGTTATCCAGGCATGGAAGTCTGGTATTTTGTTTCTAATACTTTGTAAGTTAATTTTGATGAAGTGTAATAACTTATAGGAGTTGGGGGATTGGCCAGGGGATGAGATGGGGCCTAGGTCGGGGTGTATGTCTCTGCACTGGGATAGGCTTGTTACCTGACATGAGAGTGTTGTGAATTCTTGTTTCTGTTTTGCCCTGGTTAGATGAAATAGAGAGAGGGTTTGTTTGGTTTGGTGAGTGGTAGGGGTAATTAATACTTTTGTGCATAATAGTATGCTTGTATCGTATAGGCTAGCAGATACTTGTGAAAAGGTAGAGGTCTGTTTTACTTGTATAGGAAGAGTGGATGAAGGGCAGTAGGGAGTGGGAGTTTATTGCAGAGAGGTTAGATATGGTAAGAGATTGAAGCAGAGAGAGCATAGTGCAGATTGTGGTGACAGACATTGTGAGTTTAGGAGTGGTTTGAATGATGAAAAGCCACTAGTGTTTAATAGAGAGAAGTGGAGGGAGAGATGAGGTGGTACTGGGAGGGGTTATGATGAGCTAGGTTAAGTTGTTGATAAGTGTGTGCTTAGATGGGTTTGGTTAAGGGGAGCATGAGAAAGGAAGTGATTTGGTATGGTTAAGAGGAGTGTGAGAAAGGAAGTGATGTGGACTAGTGTAGTGTGATCGGAGGGGTAAAGAAGAGAGGAGGGGTTAGAGTGAGTATAAATCAAATTGAAGTGGGGGTGGTTGGGAATGGGGGTAGGGTAGAGGAGTGGAGTGAGCCTGTGCATAGTGAGGGAGAACAGAGCAGGTAGAAACCAGTGACAGAAATGCCGTGAAAAACTATCTGTAAGGTAAGAAACCTGACTGTGTGAGGCAGATGCTTTAAGGTGAACAATAAACCAGGGAACTCTATCAGAAATGCAGAAGGTTAAGAAGTTGAAGCCAGGAAAGTGGAATAAAGGAAGAGCAACAGGGTATGTTCAACAGAGACCAAAATTAGTCTAACAGTAATGGAAGCAGTTTACACTAAACTAAGAGAGGGTAGTAAGAATAGTGACCATGGGTAGGTGGGGAGGGCTGGAAATACTAGACTATCCCGGTGGTGTGCTGCATCTTACAAAGGAAAAAAACTATCAGTTACAGCATTGAGTTATATGCAGTTCACATACATTAGTTTTAGAACTGCGCAGGTCCCAGTGTGTCCAATTGGGATTTTATGCAGTAGCTAATTCTCTGGGTTGGGAGGTTCACAAAGGTTTCAGCAGCAGGATCTAAGAAGACGGAGAGAAAGACAACATGGTGAGAGTCAGTATATACAAAAAGAGTTGGGATTGTGTAATAGTTAGACAGATAGGTAGCGAGTTGCATGTAGTTAATGGGAAAGTGGAAGGGCTGTAGAAAAATGCTGTGAGAAAGTGTGTGAGTGTGCAGTGGGAAGGAGAGAGAACAGGGTTGTGGGTTAAGAGAAGGCTGTTGGGAGAAGTGAGAGATGAATGAGAGTGAGTGAGTGAGTGAGTGAGTGAGTGAGTGAGTGAGTGAGTGAGTGGGGTGATGGGACTAGAAGACAGAGACTGCAATGCTAGAGTGACTAAAATATGGTTGATTATTGCTTAAGCCAAATTATGTCCAAAACATTACTTCGAACCACAGTGTAGTCCAGCAGACATTTAGGTTGCTGAACACAATATATAACAACATCCACAGTTATCTCTTATTGGGTATCACCAGTCTAACACACTATTTCTAGTATTCAAATGCAATAAAATAATGTTTGCCAGTGTAACACACTATCTTCTCGCATTCCAACGCAATAACAACATTCAGGCTGTAGGCAGAGAAATAGCAACTAAAACACTGTGCCATAATTGCTCACTCCATCCTGGATTTCAAACAAGTATATTTACTTGTATAATTACACAACTGTGGGATGGCAGCAGTCCTAAACCCATCCAGCCACTAATTGAGTTTTTCCCACTTGCACTTGTTCAGGTCATTGTAATGATGCCTGCATTGCTCCCCAGTGTGTGGAATACAAATCGTACTGGAGACAGTCCTGGCGAGAGTGTTCCAAGCCTCTGATTTATATGGAGACCTGGTATAGTCCCCCTGCAGCAGCCTATGGCTATGGCACTTTACAAGCAGTGCAATGAAAATTCTTGATTTTTCTACACCCCTATCTTTGAGCCCTGAATATGGCACCATCCTTGCCAGCTCCTGCCATGTCTGCACAGGACATCCAACAACAGTTAAAGTGTTTTCTTGCCAGTTAGTGATATTAAGTTTTATGGTCAGTGCACAAACCTGCACAACCATGTCAATCACAGTTGCATGATGTTAAGTGGAGAGCAACATTTCAAAACAGAGAGGAAGGCAGTTTATGAAATAAGAATTGTAATGTGACTGTTGGCATTAATTTATGGCTTGTCTGCTGCTATACCTGTTAAATGACTTGACTTTTAAGACATGAATTGAGAGCTATAAATTTTATGACTTGACACATATTTTGTGGGGCCTTAGACACTGATAAAAGTAATTTGCCCAATGCGGGATTCAAACATATATAAAATAGAAAATGCATATTCTTCAGCATAGGTGTTTTTCCTGGGTCTATATCATTCTGTCAAAATGGCTGATGATCAAACACCAGATGTTCAAACTGTGAAGTTCGAACACTGATTATTGTGAAGTCATGGAACACCAAATTCTTTCCCAGGGAAATAATTTGGTGGGCCATTTCTGTGGCTTCATGATTATCAGGACTGTGGCGGGACGTTATGGGTCAGGTTCAGGTAAGTGTACAATTGTGTGGACATTAGGGTTAGGGCATGGGTTAGGTGAGTTAGGGTTAGGGCGTGGGTGAGGGGGTGTGCGATAGTGACAGACTTTAGGGTTATGGCGGCATAGGTGAGTTAGGGTTAGCGTGCGGGTCAGGTGAGTGTGCGATAGTGATGGACCTTAGGCTTAGGGTTTGGGTTAAGGTAAGTGGATAGATAGTAGTGTATGTACAGTTTAGTGTATGGTTAGATGTAGGATTTTAAGTGTTTGTTTGTGAATTGCTATTTATTTTGGTGTGCTTGTGTTGTGTGTGTGTTTCTTGGAACAGCGATTTTTTTCCCTGGGAAAAAAAATCTCTGTTCTAAGACTTCGATGTTTTCGTACTTCATGGTTAGAAGTTCGAACATGTGGTATTCGAACTTCAGCCATTTCTGTGAACTGATATAGACCAATTTTTGCTCAATGCCACAGAAGAAGTTTTTGTCAAGCAGACACACTAAATAGTATTTGGTGTTACAATTTGGTTAACCATGTATGTGTGTGACATGACAAGGTCCTGGTATATGCATTCTCATGTGTGATTCAGGAGTTATGTGTGACAATATACTGGAAATGCATATACTTGCATTACTTTCAGGAGAAATTTCAGAGTTCTGGTTCAGACCACACAATACATTCTGTTTTTCAGTAATACTTCTGTTATGTGAGTTGTGAAAATGACTATCAGTAAAGTATGAAGTCCATCTCAGGGTATAAAAAAACCTTTTAATTACAGAAACGTAATTGTTAGGATATCTCTAGTCACACATATAATCTGTACGATATCATCTGCTATACATACTTATTGTTATGTATAATTATCTTTATCTTGATAATTTTTATTTAAAATTAAGCAGAACATCATTAATACAATTTGGAGTCTGCTGCATTAGAACCCTGGCTCAACTGTATTATGGCCATGAACTTAAATCTGTTGCCACAGGGAAAGCTAGGCAGCAGTTGTATTTTTTACACTCATTACTATCTAAAGTGGTAACCGCTGTGTTTAGCATCTTTGCATGAACAAAGATAAAACAAGTAACAATGTATCTTTTTTGTAAGTTATAATATATCTTTATTATCTGCAGGTGTTGTGGATCTGCAGATGTGTATGAATGCTTACCACTGTGCAACATTGCTTAGCAATTTTGTGTGACCATAGACAAAGCAATTAACAATATATATTTTTGAAAAGTAACAATGTATCTTTTTTGTTTGTAGCAGTAAGCTGTGTTTGCACAAAGGTGACCAACATGCAAATGAGACAGGCAAAGATCAAAATACCTTATTATTGTAAAAATGGTAAAAAAAAAAAAGTGGGACTTAAACATGGTCTGTCTATCCTATGAACTGTGTATCTCAATATGTTTGCAAAGTGTGCTACACACACAGTTGATTCACAGGTCTAATTAATGATGTCCTTATCAAACAAGCTGCTGACAGCCGTACAATGTAGTTAAGTGGAATTGCACTTCTTAAGGCAAGTTCCATTAAGTTAAAAATATTTATACATTTCAGGGTGTGTGTGCTAAGCCACACACTGACCCAATATTAGTGTTAATAATAAAAAATTAACACATCTTAGAGATTTTTACATGTATTTATTTATTTATTTTATTTTATTTTACATTTGTTGACTGGGATTGTTTGACTGAGCTGAAGAGCCCTTTTTCAGCGGAGGCCCCAGGAGAAAAAGCTCAAATATATTATACACTTTTCATTATAAATTAGCATTAAACAGCAATGTTACAGGATTATTACAAGGCATTAAGTAGAAATACAGTTTTATACAGTGTCAATAATCAGGAGTATATCAAAACTATTTCAAAATGTATAAAAAGAAATATGTCATTAAGATGAATATAGTTTTTGGAGGAAGTGGTTATAAAAACCCAGTTTTATCATAATGTAGTTGCATGAAGGCAAGACAATTACAATAGAATGTTTGTCTGAGGCAAGTTGCTTAATAGATTTTAAAAGACAGTAGAAAGAGTAGTCAAGGAAGATTAGAGAGAGGTAGTGAGAAGAGTGAGTTAAGGTCAGAAAGTAGATTAAGGTATGAGAAGTAGGGGATGTTAAGGAGGGAGAGTGCAGTGGCAGGACCAGTGACTTTTAAAGTTCTCTTTGGTGGCTGTCTTAAATTGTTTAGGATGCGTAAGGGTCCTGATTTCTAGTGGGAGCCTATTCCAGGCAATAGTGGGGTGATAGTTGTACATGTTGCATCCAAATTTAGACTTGGGTTTGTAGGTTTGTAGTAGGTCTTGATTAGAGCATCGGAGAGGTCTGGAGGGTGAGTCATGGGAGATGAGAGGAGATAGTGCTGGGCAGTAGGAAGGCTGGTTTAGGATAGAATGGATGATCTGGAACTGAGAGAGGAGAAGCTGGAGGGGTAATATTCAAGCCAGTTTATGTGCTTTAGAGAGAGACAGTGATGGGATTTGTAGGTTTGTCGGGCAGCAAATCTAGCTACCTTGCTGTAAGTAGATTTGAGTTTGGTCAGGAGCGCTGAGTTAAGATTTGTGAAAATTTGGGAATTGTACATTAGACTGGGTAAAAGGTAGGTAAGTGAGAAAGTAATCTTGGCTTCAGAGGTAAAGAATTCCTTGTTATGGTAAAGGAGCCCTAGTTTGAATGAGCCTTTTTGATAAAGTTATTAACATGCAAGTCAAATTTAAGCTGATCATCAATGGTTACACTTAAGAGCTTAGTGCTGGATTCTACCTGAATAGGAGTGTTATTAAGAGGCTGTATGGAGAAGGAGGGTTTAATATTGTTGAACTTTTTAGGTAGGAAGAGAAACAGCTTTCTTTTTTTAGGGTTAAGGATGAGCTGGTTGTTGAAGTGCCATGTTTCAACTAAGTCAAAAGATCCCTGAGTAGCTGAGAAGAGCTTAGAGGGAGAGTTGGCTGTGGTGATCATTGTAAAGTCATCTGTGTATTGCACTAAAGATGACTGAGGACAGGAGGTATAGAGCTGATTAGTAAAGATATTAAAAAGTAAAGGCCCTAGGCTAGACCCTTGTGGTACACCCATTTTTACAGGGAGAGGAGGGGAGATTGCAGAGTGCCATCTCACTGATTGAGATCTATCAGTGAAGTAGCTGGAGAACCATGCAACAGTATCAGAGGAGAAGTTGAGGTTATATAGTCTGTGCAGCAGAAGAGAATGTTAGACAGTGTCAAAAGCTTTTGAGAGGTCCATGGATAGGCAAGAAATAAGTTTATGGTCATCCATGGCTATAGAGATAGTGTTAAGGAAGGATAATAGAGCTGAAGTGGTGTTATGTTTGGGTCTGAAGCTATGCTGAGTGGGTGTAAACAGATTTTCCTTTATTGGATATTGAATAACTTGTTTATAAATATATTTTTCTAGTACTTTAGAAAGAGAGGAGAGGATAGCAATAGATCTAAAGTTGGAGATATCAGAGGAGTTACCTCCTTTGTGTAGAGTGTAGCATTGTTTCCAGATGGAAGGGACTTTGGATTCAGAGATAGAGTGATTAATTAGGATAGATACAGGGAGAGCAAGAGTCAACTGCTAGTAGAAGAAAAGTGGAAGGAATATTGTCAGCTGATGCTGAGCATGGTTTTAATTTAGAGAGAAGAGTTTTGATGTAGCTAGTAGGTACAGGTTTGAGGGAGAAGGTATCTGAGGAGATAGTATTAGGAGTAGCTTTAGAAAAGTTGGAGATGTTAATAGTAGAGGAGTATGCGTTAGGGTTCAGTAGCTTAAATATTGAATCGATAAAATAGGTATTGAAGATAGTGGCAATTTCTTTAGATGTCTTGTCTGGGCATGTATTGGGGGAGCTAAGATTACTGGGATGTAATATTTGGTTAATTGATTTCCAGAATTTTTTAGGATTAGATTTTAGGGCTGTGGGAGGTTTGTTATAGAAGTCCTTTTTATCTTTATATGTTTTTTGTCAGATTTCTGAGTTTTTTTATATTTTTACAAGTCTGCAGGGAGTTTAGTTTGTGACCATTTTTTCCTTAACTGGTCTCTAGTTATCATAAGAGTAATGTGGCTTTTGAAAGCCATGGAGATATGGTGGACTTAATTCGGACTTTGCGAGTGGAAGCAAGTGAGCCTAAGATGCTAAGGAAGGTGGAGTTGAACGCTATGACTTCTTCTTCTAGTGGGAGTTGGGTAAGGAATTTCCAGTTTACTTTAGAGAGGAGGGCATTAAAGGTTTCTGTATGGAAGTTAGAGAGTTTGCAACAAGTGATAAACCTTGGAGGTTTTGAGAAGTGAGGAGTGAACCTAAGCACTTTTATAGGGGAGTGATCATTCATGGTGTTTGGTAGGATTTCAGGGTTATGATATTTGGAAGGATTAGATGCAAGTACCCAGTCAATAAGAGTACTAGATGTGTGAGAGTTGTTTGTATGGGTAGATTGAGAGATTAGCTGTGTAAAGCCATATAAATTAATATGAGTATTAGAGTCTGGATTACTGAGAGTTAATCAGTTAATGTTGACATCCCCAAGGAGGATAGTTTCATTGGGGATGTGTTGAGAAAGTATGAAAGAATATTTTCGAGCAGAGGAATGTTGTCTCCTGGAGGAATATAGATGGCTGCTACTGTGATAGTGGTGAGATCATTGATTTTAAGGTTAGCTGTAAGTAGTTCAGCAGGAGAAAAGGATGAGATAGGTTTCATAATACTTGTAATGGTGAGGTGGTTGCAGTAGAGAATGGCTACGCCACCCCCTTTTTTGTTTTGGCGATCTATGCAGAGTATATTATATCCGGGGGAGAATGTCTTTATCAGAGGTTTGAAGTTTTAGCCAGGTCTCTTTTAGAGTGATGACATCAGTGTGTGGAAGGCTATCCAGGCAAGAATTTCACTAACTTTGTTTAGAATACTATGGGTGTTCATAGAGTAAAAGCAAATATGTTTGTTTGGAGAGGATGAGTTTATTAAGTAGAGAGAGGTGGTGTTATGCATGGTGGGGTGATGGATGGGCCCAGGATTTGGATGTATGTCTCCTGATAGAAGCAGGGATACATGAAGGTGGTAAAGTTTGAATTTAAGTGGGCTGTAGGTCAAGTACTTAATCTTGGTTTTAGATGCTAGAGAGTGAGGGGGAGGAAGTTTAATTTTAGGCAGAGGGATGTTCATGGAAAAGACAGAAGAGGAGATTGTAACCAAGTATTGCAGAGATGAGAAGCAGTTAGTATGGGGATTAGTGGGATCTCTATGGACAGGTGGCAATGGAGTAGTACAAGATGTAAGAATGAGAAGGAGAAGTAATGGAGGCAAGAGGAAAATAAAGAGGGTTGCAAAAGCCATGGCCAAAGGTGGGGAAGTAGGATTGGGATGGAGTGAGGGGTGGGTAAGGGACTAGGAAAAGTAAGCTGTTGGACCTGTTAGAGAGTTGAAGTAAAATTTAAGTGAAACAACCTGTAGGGGGAATAGGAAATATGTAGGAAGAAGGAAGATTTGCAGCAGACTAAACTATGAAGTGATATGTAGGGGAGGGTAAGTTGTTTAGAATGTTTTAGCAGACAGGAAGGGGTGAAGTTAGGGGTGGAAGGGATTAGGTGGTTAGGTATAAAGGAAATGATATGGGGTGGGGGGGGTGGGGAGCAAAGTGAGCCCAAGCATAGCGAGGGTAAACAAAGCAGGATGGGCCAGGAAATGGCAGAACAGAATGGGCCAGGAAACGGCAGTCACCACAAAAAAACAATCAGCAGACTAGAAGGGAAACATTAAGGAGCACACAGTGAGAGTCACCAGGTACATAGAAGAGGTGGGGAGGTGTAGACAGAGAAGGAAGAAATTTTATATCAAGGTATACACAGGTATTTACAGTAAGATAAAACAGTGAAAAGGAAACCACAAACAGAAAAACAAAAAGAGTATAGCTAAGAGAAGGTTGACACTAGCGTAGTGACTAACTTATAGATGGCATAAAGAGACAGAGGCAAGGTTTCTAAACAGGTGAGTATGGGGGGGGTCTCAGTGGTATGCAGGTATCCTGTACAATAGACAAAGTAAGACTACTTTGTGGTATAAGTTTAGAACATACTTTTAGTGTAAACTGGCTATACAATAGAGCACAGGTGTAATTCCAGGAGTTGGAGCAGTATCAGTAAAAGTAGATGCAGTCTTGAGGGAAGACACTTTGCTTTTAAAACCTAGGGAAAACAAGAGGGGAGAGAGTGTGTTTAATGTAAAAGCTAGGGAAAAAAACAACAGCGGTACTATACATGCAACTACTGATAACAGCTAGAGAGCTCTGGATAGCTCAGCATTTGAATTATCATACTAATGAAACTACAAAGCACAGTGATATTGTGTTATCTCCTTGCCACAGGAAAAAAAACTTTGCAGCAGGAAAGCAAATCATGTGCATACAAGCAATTCCCATTTCCTCTATAGTATTAACAAGATAATATACTTCTGCACTCATATTTGTTTGTACATGTGTGGCTTACATATTGTGACGATATGTGAAGGCTGCCAGCCTAGCCAGAAAGAATTTTGTAGATAATTCTGTCATTTGTAAATATTAATATAAGTCACAGGCTTGTTCTCTTACATTGGTTCATCATGACTGGTAACATCTCTTGGTTACACAGAGCCAGCCAGAAAAATGCCAAGTTGCTAAGATGGAGCCTAGGGTAGTAAGCATATGATATGTCAGTGTAGCACCACAGTGGGATTAGCAATACCAATGCAGATGGACTCTCAAGACAGGGAATGGGTAAGGTATACTCAGATAGATCTAACCATCTCAAGCAACGTTTCTCAAGTGTCACTTGAAAAACTAGCTTGAGTTCTCCAGGGAGGAAGATATATGAAGATATGTGAGGGTTGCCAGCCTAGCCAGATAGAATTTTGCAGATAATTCTGTCATTTGTAAATATTAATACAAGCCACAGGCATGTTCTCTTAAATGTAAAAAGACTGTATTGGATGTTGAACTGCAAAAAATGTAACAATGGTGCACTCTGCTGTACGAAAGCTGATAATTCAAGCATTTCATGACTGTCTTTGATCTCAGGACTCGGAGCTGAGATGTCTAGATGAAGGAATTCTGGCTATTGTTTTGAGACCAGAGTTAATTGCTAAAATTTGCATGTATAATGTCTTTTATTATTGCTCTGGCTTCCTGACCAGCTGCAATATCAAAAGGGCTGTTACACTCTGATCTGTTAGCCTGGGAAACAGAAAATGATGTAATCTGAAATGCGTCAGTGGTACTGTTTATCAACTTAAGGACAGAGAGACTCAGAGCATTTAGCATTTGTCTTCAGAACATCCAACATCACCAGCACTAATTTGCTCTATATGTAAGTTTATTTTAGAACTGTGTTTCCTCTTAGATGTAGCTAGGAAATAGGAAGATTAGATTATTTTTTTCTGTATTGATGTCAGAACTTTTCTACTGTATTATTTTAAGCATTAGTCTCTGTGATCTCTGAACTCTTTACTAGCACTGTGTAGTAAGAGGTATTGTCTTGTGTTTTTATTATTTATTATTAAATATTTTTAAACCTTTCAACTGTGGCTGTTTTGTATAGAGATAATTTAAGCTCTAGAGTACATTGCATGCATATAGTGATACTGTCCAAGTCACTCCAATAAGCTTTGCTGTTCAGTCACACTTACCATTTGGATAATAATATTGTACAGTAATAATTGGACACCCTTTGTTAAGGGCCTTTTTAGTAGCCGATATTAGTGGGTTGTGGCAGCTGGTACAACCTTTTAGGCTGGGCAGAAAGGGGGCACAGCTACAGAATATGTGCCAGTCTTCCCCAGGAGTGTCTGTGTGATTGTATGTAACTCTTATCTCAAAGTATGTGTGTGCGTGTGTGTGCGTGTGCGTGTGCATGTGTGTGTGTGTGTCTGTGTGTGTGTGTGTCAGCTATTTGGGCAGGGACATGAAGCACTAGTTAGACAGAGAGGGTGCTAGAGGTTTTATCTTGCCCACTAGGCTGAGATCTGGATCCTATAGCTGTGCCAGTGAGAAGTCTTATTGGGGATCTGGAGAGAAAGGGAGAAACCAGCCCCAGACTGACTGTGATCTCTGTGTGCTCTTAAGGGAAATTGTATTTTACTGTGTGTGTATTTGTTACCCACCCCTATGTGGACACCCCTCACTGGTGTTACTGGTGAGAATTGAGGCTCCATGATTGCTGGTCCAGTGCACAGGCGTCACACATATTTAGTGCAATGATTGATCACACAACCTTTTATGAATATGCTTACACCAATGCAGCTCTGTTTTCTCACTGCATTGTTTTCATTCTTCTCTTATATGTGATGCACTCTCAGAAATGCAATGCATTTTGTATCCTTACCCTGTAACTGTATGATAAAAAGTACATGGCAGTCTAAAACATTTATCAGCACAGGCAGGAGAGTTTGTCTGTTATAGCACAAACATGATAAATGTGCACTGCTTAGTTTCATTTAAAAGCTTGCTACAGTTACTTCTACACTTTTGAAGTGTATCCTGAGTGACAAACCCTGATGCAGGTAAAGTAGTTGGAACTGCTGTTGTCTTCCTTCTCCCTCCCTCTAATCATTCACAGTTGCAAGCTATTAGTAACTAACAGTATTGGTACACAAAGTCAAAAGTTTGGTATTCAGCAGTTCAAATAAGTTCACACCTTGTTTGCATTTTCACCCTGCTCAGATGCCTGAATCTACACTATAAAAAGGTAACCGTGTAACTAGGGAATTTAAAGGTGAGGAGACTTGTGTATGTGGAAATAAGCAGAGGATTGCTATTCTTTTGAAGGTGATTTATCTGCAGAGAAGGCTTTTAATTTTGCTAAGGTATGCTTTTATTATTCAAGTACATTTTCTAGATTTTGTAACATGTTTCAAAGCAATTTACATATCCAGGACAAAAAATAACTTTTCTCTATGCACTTCTTATACTTCACTTTTGGCATAGGCAGTTTTGGCAGGCATTTACATTTTTCAGATAGGTTATTAACTTTCATCACAAATATTATTGTTAAAATTTGATTTTACAATTGTCTATGTTATTGCAGAGAAAGGGTAATGTATGTGTCGCTAACACAGGTGTTATGCTTCTGAGATGGCCCAGGAACACGTCCAGGGGAGTGGTGGGCACAGTGACGGATGGCTATCTTATATTGACTATTTTGTTGTAAATGTGTACACATTCTGAGAATTGTGTGACAAGCATATATACCAATTGAATTATGTGGTATTCCTTGGTTTGTACAAACCTTCATTTGTTTGTTGTTTTGGGGGTGGGGGTCCTCCTACCATTTGTGTGCTGCAAGAACAAAAGTTGTGTTTCAAGTGCTGTTTTGATGAACATGTGTCAGCATCCAGATATTTCAGTGAGAAACAAAATACAAATGACTTAAGTAGTATTCCTTGCTTTGGACAAACCTTGGGTTTTGTGTAAGGGGCAGGTGGTACAACCATATAACTTTCAGTTTTAATAACTGAAAAGTTTGTTTCCAGTGCTAAGTGTTGACAAATGTGTACCTAAGCAAACCTTTTACTTAGGTGATTATTTATGTGTTGTATCCTTCTCTGTTTTATGTCACATAGGATTATGGCACCCAAGCTTACAAATCCATGTAAACCCCCTTTCAGTGGCTCTGAGAATGTAGTTATAATACAGGCATTCAGACACCAAGGTGCCTTTCTGCTTGAGAGAGGAAGTAGAGATATGGCTGCCAGAATGCAGATTTGGAACCAGTTAGTGAATGATGTCAGTGCAGTAGGGGGTTGCACCAGGAATTATGATCAGGTGCATCATCGGGCCATTGCGGCCATTAATATGATTTCATCAGCCTGGAGGAGAGCAGCTGCAGTTGCACAAGAACAGTTGGATATGGAGGTGGTCCTGCAACAGACCCACCACTGACACTAAATAAAGAGTTCCTGCCCACTGTCGGAGATCAAGACAACTCAGTGGAAACTGCACACTAACATGTGACTGATGTCATTGCTGATGTGTCTGGGAGGGCAACTATGTCCCAGTTAATTTTCAGATTTGCTTGTATGGTAAAATATACAATTTCGGTAAGACTTGGTTGGAAATTTTTTTTTTCTGTGCCTACGGTTAAGTTAATATAATTATATAAAATAGTTGTTCATTACACATGGGCTATGTGTGGAAGTGTCAGACAAGTTTCAGTTACAAATATTTCTTACAAGACTTATAGGCAATTTCTTGTTCACTGTCCCTCTGTATTATTCCCATTGTGATGGTTAATTGCTGTCTTTCTCTTCTTCGTTTTTTCCAGGGCCATCCTCTCTACAAAGTGTGGAATCATCTCCACATGGCAAGCAAATATCTTTTTTGCTTCTAGATGACCATTCTTCAGATAATGTATACATTTATCTGTATGTGTGAGGTGGGTGTAATGAGTGTCTGTATTGATGTACCAGCAGTGATAGTGAGACCAGTATGGCTTTGTTATCACATAAATTCTTTTAATATTTACTGTAGCATTAATTTAGTTACTGTGTTTGTTGCTTTTTCTCACAGATAGTTCTGACAGTGGAAGTGTAGAACTCCTGCCACATGATGGCAGAGTATCGGTAGGCCCTAATGATAATGGTGGACAAATAGATGTACAGTCGTGAGGAGGCAGAGGTTGAATCTGACACTGAGGTTGAGATTTACCCTTCCCCTGTATTTCTGTCAGACAGTCACTGTGCCTATGCATACCCATTCTACTGAGCCCTCAGATAGTAAACACATGGAGGGTGACACACTTGATAAGGGTAGTGTGGTTACTGTGGCTTCAGTGATGGTTGACTCTAGCTATAATCAAAGTGTGGGTGAGTATAAAGACTTATGTGACTAGAGCTCACACTTCTGAGAGGATGTTATGTTTAGACAGGTGTTATAACTGTCATGGTGACGTTAACTAAAGTAAAAAGTACAGGAATACATTGTAGCAGAAACTACTTTTTCCCAGAACAGCAAATATTATTTGTAGTATCAAGAGAAAACATAAATCTTAACACACAAGAAAAGACAGAAATAAAATAAAAATTTGGGTTATCTAATTCACACATGCAGAACCCTAATGTGCAATGCAAGAGTTAAGTGCCAAACATGTATGGTCTGCTATTATTTGCAGCTAGAGGCATGCGTCTTCTTTGTGTTTTAAACCATGCACATGACTAATCATCTGAAAAGTTATATTCATTCCTAAATTCAATGCCAGGAGAAAGAGACATCAAGATTAAGCATGTGGAAGGACATAATGGAGTTTATAAAATATAATTCTCCCAAAGAAGCAACCGGAGTATGAATAATGGCTGTCAGTACTAGGAATTTGCACAAAAGATGAAAAAAATGGAAGTACGAGGTATGATGTAGACAAAAGTACACCATCAGGGAGCAGCTTAATGGTGTAGAATTAAAATGGATAAAGTGTATGAAGTTGGTGTAGGTATGAATTGCAACCAGGTGAAAAGATGTAAAAATGACATCAAAGAATATGATTCACCTAAACTGGTGCTGGAGGGCTAGGCTACATTGCTGACTAAGGTGCTGAAGTACAGATCTCTAAGCTGGGTAAAAAAGTAAATAGGTAATTAGATAAAAGGTGTGAAAGGGGTGGGATGATGGTACAAAGTAACACTTGAACTGACTTAATGGAGCAAAAATCTTCTGGGGGATTAAGAGTTGGCATAATGGTTAAGGTGTTTACCTCAAAGATACACAGTACAGAGTTTAATTCTCACCATTACTCGCTCTCTGTTTATCGACTAGATACTCAAAGGTCTGCAGACTGATTATTGCCTAGTATTTACCTATGAACCTGTGTTATGATGTATGAATGCTTGCATGTTCACACAGTACCCTAAAATGCTTTAACTAATCTCTAAAATTCTAGTGCTGTACAGGACCGAATGATAGAAGAAATTATGTTGCATATAACAACATCTAGTTCCAATAACCATTGTTAATGGAGGCAGCACAACCTGCAATAGAAAACAGAAGTATAGCAACAGCCCGAGTTGAAGACAATCAGTATTGATGGTGAGTCAAATGAGATGCTTGTCTTTGTCTGTAATAGTTGAAAATATGAATGTGTACAAATTACATCAGATTATGAAACTGGTCATTTCTTCTCTCAGGAAGATAAATGTCTTTGGATTGTCACAAATTAATGCATTGACCTAGAAAGACTGAAAGAGAAATGTTTTTAGTTTGCTCATTATCTGGCATAACGTAAGTATCTCATAACTGCAAAGCACTTCACAATATGTCACTAGGATCAAAAAGACAGTGAAACAAGAGTTGACTGTATGATACCCTAAAGGCAATATTCTAAATTGGTGAGAGAATTTTTTTCTGAATGAAGAAGTACTTAGCAACAGATTAGTGTGCCATTTATAGACTAAATCAATACAGAAGGTTTCTGTAGTGTAAAGAATCCCAAAGCAATAATTTACCTCAGCAGATGTTTCCTTTTTAATAGGCTTCAGAAACAGAAAACAGTCTGCCGGAGATATATTTTATCTATTCTTTTGGCAGATAATGCATACAAACTAAGAAGCAACAACAGCTAAACAACATTTTCAGAAGCAAACATCTTGATGAGGGTGATTTTCTAAAGCAGTATGAGAGACAAAAAAGAAAAATAGGAAACTGATGTGTGCTATAAACAATGAGAGGGTGAATTTGTTTTAAATTTACTTAATATATTTAACACCTTTAAAAAGAATCTTCTGCTGCTGATTATGTGATGGTTATACTGTGTGCAACTGGTAAGCAGGGGCACATCACACAGAAAGAGCTTTACATTAAGGAAACACTCAAAAGCTAGAAAACAATGAACAGATAATTAGTCTTGTATTTAGAGTGTACACATGACAATAACGACAAACGCATGATTACTACCATTAAAAAAGCTCTAAAGAAACCTGTGCCATGCCATATACCTCCACACATTATGTCACTCCATTCATGAAAAGATTCAGAACTAAGATTTACACATGCAGTTGTTTCAACTATAGTAACCGGAAGTTTTGAAGCTTTCAGATAAATAAATCATTGTGAATTATGACATGTTTCGGAACATCTCCTTTGCTGGAAAAATAACAGGACTATACAGCATAGAAGGCACTTCATATGTGCTTACATTTCTGATTCTCTTCAGATGGGCATAAGTAATAGTAAAGTGGAAGGATAACACTTTGTTTAGTGGCACTGGTCTAATTTAACTGATTCCTCTGCAGTGGATATCTGGAAGTTTTTACTCTAACTTCCAATGGTTGCATACTGAGTCTTTGAACAAAGTCAAATTATCTTCACTGTTCAAGCAAATAATTATATTTCTAGTACCATAAGCATTACTAAAGCTATATAAATGGCACACTGCTTAACACAATACAATCATTATAGTGGCAACATTCATTGGATTCTGGGTTTTAATCTAGATTTTAGATGAGGCAATAAATACATATTTTATTTTTTTGTAATGTTTGTAACATCTTATACCTCAGCAAGTGCTCAAGATATACACATGCTCTCAACAATTTATTCACCCAGTTGTGTGCTCTCGAGTAAGACTAAGTAGCCCTGTCTATGTCATTTAGTTGTTGAAATATTTATATAAATATGAAAATTGTGAAAAAACAAACAAACAAGTAGTATATGACCAGGCATTTAATGTCTTTTTAGCTCTACAAGCTAGTTGTCAAGAAGCAATGCAATTGTATTGCCTATTATACAATAGAATGTGTGCAGCCCCTATATATCCATTAAGTGATACTGGAAAAGCTCACCCAGACTCTGACACAACTTGCTGTGAGGGAAAGGTTAGTTTGCATTTAATTTCTGGTATTTTGTATTACCTTATTGCTTTCTTCTTTTTTGTATATTGTGATTTGTTTTTTTCACACTGTGTTTTACTTGTATTCTGCTTTTAAATGGATATTAAAACTAAGAAAGAAACCACAGCTGTGTCTCTTGTTTGTCACACAGAATTGTTTCCCACCCTCCTACTCTGCTGATGCTGTGTTCTTAAACTTAACTGTCTTTCTAGGTGACTGCCCCTTATGTTAATTTGTCCACATATCTCCTTCACTGTCCCTTTTCATTGTCTGTAGTGAGTAAGCACAAAATTATCATTTTGTGAAATCACTCCCCTTAAACAATTTATATTTTGTGGCCATCCCACTGTATTCTATAGAACCAGAAAACAAAGTGCCCATACCCTTTCAGTCTATCTTGCTCTTTTAAAATTAGTGGCTCTCCACTTAGACAACTTAAGGCTAAGTTACCCCCCCCCCCTTTTTGTATCTAACTGCTTAGTGCATACTGCAGTGCTTAGGATACTAACCCATATTTTCATCTTAACTTTAAAATCTGCAACATCTGTTGTAAGACCACCAATTAGGAGAGCCCACATTTTGCCTGTCAGTAGTCATCTTAGGATTAGTGCTTTTGTTTACTCCTGGTGAGAGAAGGAACACAGGAACCTTATTTCCAGGGACTGCCGATCACTGGAAAGCTTAATGACTGCTTCATAGGTGACAGCTTGGAATTTGTGCTTATATTCTGATCCTGGTGAGAGAAGGAGCAGAGTGCATTGATTTCTGCCTACTTCTGGTTTGGTAGTGAGTGTCTGTGCTTGATGTTCCTGAATGATCTGGTTGCTATTTAAGGCGTTTACCAGGAAAAGGCTACAACAAGCTTACAGACCCTTGCATCATCTGAGACAAGACTGTGGGTCACCAAACAGGCTGTGTCCTGCTTCTCATCTTGGGATTAGTGCTAATGTTTTGCTTCTGGTGAGAGAAGAAGGAAACGTGAATTGTATCCCAGTAGAGTGAAGCTCTGGTGAGACCAGCATTAGTAGTAACCAGGCAGTAGCCATTCATGTGACTCCCCTTTTTCATCATTCTTAACAAGCTAATTCTTTGCTTTTAGTAACTACTGATTGACCTTTTTTTTCTATTTTCAGAATATCTGTCTAAATACTTCATCCTTAAATTCTCAGGGTCTACTTATTAGTTTCCCCTCAAGTGTTTAGCAGTGCCCTGTATAGACACAGACACCTTGAGTGACACTTTTCCTGTAAAAGCGCAATTTAAATTTCACCAATACCTAGTTGCACACAGGACAACTAGTGTGCAGTGACAAATACTGTCCCCAGAGTTGCAAACCAGATACTCCTGACAATGCTTTATATTCTCACTCCATCTGTCTAATTAATAAAAAAGGGTCTGTGCCATAGGTATGAACTTTCTTTTTTTTTTTTTGAAAACAGGTTTATTGTTTTAACATACAAGAGAAATATCATAACAATTTTATACAAGTAATTAAAAATAGATATGATTATAACATTCAACAAAACAACTAAAGTATTTACAAAGACATCCACTACAATCAGATCAATTAATTAAACTAAAATATCATGCTATTGAAATTAGGATTTTTTTAACAAATTTTGTAAATTATCCCATACAATATAATAAGATGTTTTTCTAGTTGTTCTTGACGTAATTGTGTTTATTTCCATATGGCACACTATATTCATAACATTTTTAAATTCATTGAACGAAGGAGGTGTATCTGAAATCCAATTTCTGGTTATTATTTTCCTAGCCACTGCTAGAATAGACCATAACAAGGGAAGCTTAACCTTTTAACACTTTGAGGTACAGCTGTGTTGAATAATATAAGAGATTTAGAAATAATGAAATTATCTGTAAAAGAGCCTGCAAAAATTCATTAATTGACTTCCAGTATTCTTTCAATTTTATACAGTCATAAAACATATGAGCCCAGTCAGCATTAATTTCTACATTACATCTCTTACATAGATTATCTTTATTATTTATTTTATTCATCATCAAAGGTGTATAAAAGATCTATGTAAAAATTTCCATGTATAAAGTCTCCAGACAATGGAAGACATAGTTCTATAGGCAGATTCCAATATATATTGTTTATCTTGTTGATTTGGTGGGTCCCCATTAATAGAAGTGAAATAATTCCAGTATGTATCTACACTGTAAAAAGTTTCTTGTCTGATAATTTTATGTATGTATGAAAGTTTACCTTTATCAGAAACTTTATGTTGTAAATTTAATATCAAGTAATCAATCAGTGTTGGAATAGATTCTTTAACTGTTATAGACATTAGATCTATTTTATTAATGAGATGTTGTCTAAAGGTCTGAACCTCTAACCAGCAAGTTTCTCTTAGATCAAATTCTTGTTTTAAGAAGTCTAGATTTTTAACTTTATTATCAGATATCAACTGATACCAGTACTTTAGATCATTATCTATAGCTAAATGAGTTCCTTCAGAAGTAGATGACAAAAGCATACCCTGAGTATACATTATAGGGAATATAATAAAATTCCATTCCCTATACTTAGGGTGCATGAATATAAAGTTACGATAGCTAATAATAATATTTAATGGGTAACAAACCATATGTTTAGGTGTAATAGGTGAAGTAAAAAATTCCTTTAGTAACCATAACATGGAGTTATTTACAATCATATTTTTATGTGTTAAGGAGATTTTCATGAAGTGCATACTAATTAGCTCCCAATAATCTTTCCATTTTGCGACATATGACTGATCTATTAATAAAGTAATACTTTTACAATAGAAGAGATAGTATATAAATTAAAGTCTGGAAAAGAAATACCCCTTGAGACCAGCTATTAGTATGTTTCTTTAATGCAATCCTAGGTCTATTAGGTGCCCATAGGACATTTAACATTAGTGTATTCAGTTTCTTGATAATTATTTTTGTAGGTGGAAGTATTATTGATTGTATTAAGTATAAAATCTTGGGGAATATTATCATTTTAATAATTGTAAGTCTCTCCTCCATAGTAAAAACATATTATTCCAGGTATTAAAAGATTTTGTATATTAAGAAAACAGGTATTATAATTATTATATATAATAGATTTAATATCTTTAGATAGTATTATACCTAAATAAGTTATCTGACCTGAATTGGGTACATATTTAGTAAAATCACTGATGACAATATTTTTCGTGTATATATAGGTAGTATTTTAGTTTTTCTTCATTGAATATTAAACCAGAAATACTTTTAAAATTCATCATTTTATCAAATAGAGACTGCATAGAAGAATTAGATCCTGCTGATGTAATTAGAACATCATCTGCAAAAGTTGAATTTTGGATGTTGTATTTTCATCTATTTCAAAACCCTCTATGTCAGTACTGTTTCTGATCAAATTAGCCCAAGGCTCCATTACTAAAGTGAATAATAGTGGAGAAAGTGGACATCCTTGTTTTGTACCTTTAAAATGCGTATTTTTGTGAAACATATGTTCCTACCTTAATATAAGCCAATGTTCCTTTGTATAAATGCTCAATTAGATTTACAAATGCATCTGAGAAGTTTGTGCACTTCAGTAAGGTAAACAGATAGTCCCAACTTACTGAATCAAATGCTGAACTTATATCAAGACTAATAAGTGTTAAATCTTTCTTTTTCCTATTTGCAAAATCAATTAATGTTAAAGTTCTTCTTATATTATCAAAAGTATTTCTATTTACAATGAAGCCTGTCTGATCTATATCTATAATGCCGGGATGATTGTCTTCAATCTATCAGCAAAAATACTCATAAACATTTTATAATCAACATTAAGTAATGAGATGGGCGATATGAAGTACATCTAGTTGGATCTTTATTAGGTTTTATAATTGGCAAAATAAATGTATATTGCCAAGATGGGGGGGTTATTAACTCAGTTTGGGCCAAAATAAAAACCTTATGTATTAATGAATATGTACTTTTAGAAAGGATTTTATATATCTCTGGTATAATACCATCATTACCCGGTGCTTTGTTTGATTTAAGCTTATTTATTTGTGTAATAACCTCTGTATATGAAATACTTTTGTCCAATAGTTTAATCTGTTGTTTATTAAGCTTTTTATTCATGTTTGTGGTTATAAACTCCTTTATTTTATCTTTAGGTTCCATGTTAATGTTATTATGGTTAATTTTGTGAAAGTGATTTCTAAATTCATCTAGTATTTCTGGTATACTAGAAACATTCTTCTTCTTCCTTAGAAAAAAGATTTCTTTGATATGGTTTTGTTTATTCAACCTTTTGTTTTATTTTTAAGTCTATGTAAGTATTTGGGGCTTATTGAATAAGACAAAACTTGTATTTCTCTAAAGTTATTTTAACTTTATGAGTTAAAATTTATTTGTATTTCTCATTTAGTTTGTTTATTTCTTCAATAACTTTCTTGTCCATAATATTTTCTTTATTATTATGTTTATAAGAGTCTAATTTACTTTGAATATCTAACAATTCCTTATCCCAAGATTTCCTTTTATTATTATACCATCTGATACTTTGTCCATATAGATATGATTTTAAGGCATCCCAAACATAGACAATGGAGACTTCAGGAGTATTATTTATGTCTAAAAAATGTTTTACTTCTGAAAGTATATATTCTTTATAGTCTTTTAGTTGAGTTAAGTATGCTGGTATCCTTTTGATCTGAACATTATGAGTATTTTTTATCATGAATTCAAAAACAACTGAATTATGATCAGATATAGGACATGAAATGATTTTTTAATTAATTAAATCTGTTACCATCTGGTTAGAAATAAAGACCCTATCTATTTTTGAATAAGTTTTGTATCTGTTAGAAAAAAAGGTGTATGGTAATGATTTTGAATCTATCTGACTATTAATATCATTCAAATGATAAGAATTAGCAAAATCATTTAAATGTTTTGCATTAGATGTAATTCTTCTTTTTCCTATAGTGGTAGTATCACTTTCATGTAGTATACAATTAAAGTCACCAGCTAAAATAATATCTCCTATAGAGAATGATATGATTTTATCAAGATGATGTTTCACTGTATTAATACCAATTCCAGGTATCCAATATACATTAATTAAAGTGTAAGTCTTCCCATTAATTTGTATTGTAACCACACAAAACATTCCTTTGTCATCCTGATAAGACTTAATGGTTTTAGGAATGGGCATATTTTTATTCCATAAAATAGCCACTCCTCTTTTTTCTGAGTGTGCTCTGAACTAACCAATACTGTATATTTGTTTGTGGCTAGTTTATCAATATCTTTTTCAAGAGATGGGTTTCTTGCAGGAAGACTAAGTTGGCCTTATGTAAATTAATGTATCTTATTAGGCTTGCCCTTTTACACGGATTATTCAATCCATTAATGTTTAAAGAAATTCCTTTTAAAGATGTCATTTGGCATTTTTAAAACTTAAGAATCTTATGATCAAAATAACAAATAACAACATAAGTAATGTTACATCTCCTCCTTTAGGTGTATCTTTAAATATAGCTGTATTTATTGAATCTCTTATGGAATTTTGTATAGGATTCAATTTTGTTTGTAGTGACAATGAGTGTACAAAATATATTGTGGATGTCAAAACTATATACATATAACAATGAACAAGTGAAAATAATGTAAGGATTAAACCTTGCATCCAGCCTGGAGTTAAAAACTCCAACTTAGAGTAGTATTTACCACTCAAGTTAACCCCCTAAGCAGCAGTACCTCAGCTACCACCTTATCAATTTAATACTGGTTATATTTAACTTAAATTAACAGCTTTCAATTCAATTATCTAGCAAGACAAGACTACACATTTGATAAAACAGCATCATATAAACTAAAATAAACTTTTTTTTAAAAACTATTCATACTACTATATACATCTATGTAATATAATACACTTGTATTCAAATAGCATTCAAATAATCTTGATATTAGGAACCAAGAGGAGAGAGAGAAATAAAAGACATGAAAGAGGGAGAGAGAGAAAGAAAGAGAGAAAAAAAAAAAGGAAGGCATGTTTACATATTAATTTATTCAAAGTATGTAAAAATAAGTTCTAACATTCATTTAAATCAAAAACTTTGGCTAATATCGTTCAGACATTACATATATTAAGATACATCTATTTTCTGTCATGTAAATGCAGTCAACAGCTTCCAAAAAAAAACCTTGAATTGCTTGTATATGAGCATTTTACTCATACTCATTATTGTCAATAGAATAAAATATTATATTTATAGAAATTGTTATAAATCATACTGCATAGTTATGCAAATTCTCAGAAACACTTGCATTATTATAAAAAAAGCCATCTGTATTTTGTATGTCTATACTACTGATTTAAAATATATCACATGACAATTTCTTCCAGAATAGAGTTATAAAGTTATTTATGCTTGTCAATCAGATGAATTAAATGAGTTATAGTAATGTATATGTTTGGAACATAAGTTTTTAACACAGATTAGTATGCTGCAGTCAAGTAGATTTTCAAAAACACTTGAATAAATGTTTCATTTTCTATGCCTTCTAAAATAAGACATTTACTTACTACAAGAAACTGCATCATTTAAAATCATTATAACTGACATATTTTATGAATTATAACATAGAAATTTAAGTAATTATATAAAATAACTCACATTTAGATGTTAAAGAGTTCATTTTCCTTTACATAGTTGCATTTGCATCAGTTCTACTTCCTGGTAGAGTATTCTTCCTGAATCTGTGATGTGTCAGTGTGATATCTGGGTCAAAGGTCAAACTGACTGCTTTCAGCTTCTCTGTGAGAATTCTGAGAGTTGAAGCTTTTGAAACAACTCGAGGACACTGTTCATGAGGTAGCCCACATCCCAGATTGTCTCCGTTAACATTTTGGTGGGAAACTTGTTAAAAACTAGTGACAAACATTCATTTAGCAGTGTAAATGCATCTAAACATGACAAAACCTTTGCGATGTATTTTACAGGTTATTACAGCCTCTATGTAAGTGAAATTAAGCCCAAAGTTATTAATAAGTAATATATGTATAGGTATGAACTTTCTAACTTTCTCTGTTGCCAGCTTGGTGAATATGGATAACATGAGGCAATGTAGAAATTGCCTCATGTTTACTGACAACCAGGTAATTCTCAAAAAAAAACTGATATGGTATGTGAGAGATGTATTTATACAATGTCACTGGAGGCAAAGCCCTCACATAACAGTACTCTTAATGTCAGTAAGGTTGTAAGTAGTAACCCCTCTGCACCCATCACACACAATTAAAAACAGACATATAGAATCACATATGCTGATGCACTTAAATGTAACCTTCATAAACCTCAAAGACCTCCTAGATGAAGTACCCAATAACAAATGCTCTCAGCAGCTCCGAATACACTCTTTCAAAACAACAGCCACATCAACACATACAGTGACAGCTTATGGAGACTCTATTTTTAAGCCCATAAGGCAAACCACCACATAATCCAACATTCTGGTTATTGGACACTGCATTGTGAGACAAACTAATGTCCCCCTCACCAGGCTGGGTAAGGAGAAAGTCATTGACAGTGGCTTATCAAGGGCTAGGATCCACAACATTGCACACACACACTCAGGTTATTGGACCACAAGTACCACTATGACTCAGTAATAGTCCATGTGGGTGTAAATGACCTGAGATGTAACTCCCTAGAATATATAGAGAGACATCATGGAGCTCTTAGAATATGTGTCCCAGGCTGGTATCAGCCTTGCATTGAGCAGCATTTTACCTTCTCCAAAGATAATGCCACAATATGAGCAAAAGATGACTGACTTAAATAATTGGCTTAGTTTAAGGTGTCATTCTAAAGGGGTGAAATATTTGTCAGCATGGAAGGCGATGGTCAACAGATGACAATGATTTGCCAGGGATGGTCTGCACCTGTCTCTTCTAGGCTTTCAAATATTAGTTAAAACATTGTCTTCTCTCATAGTGCCTTTTTTAGGCAATGCCAAACTGAAAGTACTGCTGAAATAGCAAATCAAAACCAAGAACATCTGAAGGTATTACTGCTTAATGGTAGGAGACTAAACAAAAAACTCCACTCCCTAGAAGCTCTCTTCACCCTAGAGAATGTTGATGTCTGTGCGCTCACTGAGACATGGTTATAAAGCCTCTGAGAGCACACCGACAGTACTAGGTTACAATGTCTTCCACACATTTAGACCAGCTACTACACAGACAGTGACAAAAGGAGGAGGTGTTTTAATTTACAAAAAAATATACCTCAAGGTTGGTCAAAGAGGACAACACACTTGAGTTACTCCATGTTCATATCACCACAGGCAAAATCCAATACCACTTCCTTGCAAGCTACAGGCACAGAGATTCCTTGATTTTGTAAACACAAACTCCCTGGACCAGATTATCAATACACCAACCAGGGGTGCAGCCATACTGGATCTTGTCCTCACTAATATAGGAGAGTTCTGCACACCCCCTAGTATAGTGTCTTCCATGGTAAGGTCAGACTACAAAATGGTCTCCTTTGAAGTAAAAATAAAACTAGGGCATCCAGCTAACACTGGAATATTCAGGAACTACTCTAAGGCTAATTTTCTGCTAGTAAGTGATATCCTGGCAAAATTTCAAGTCCCCATAAACCATGACAATACTGCTGCCTATGCAGAACTTTTCGCAGAAAACCTATAGAAACATGTTAATAGCTGCATAGAGGCCGCTGTACCCACCAGGAAGAAGTACTGAAGTAACTCAAAAAGCATGCTACATTGGCAGAATCACAAAATCAGTAGGCTGTATAATCGAAGAAAGAAAATTGTGAAAAAAAATAGAAGGTGCAGCACCTAGCAGGATAAAAGCACTGTCATCAAACTAAACAAGCAACTTAGAGGACAAATAAAGTTTACCAAAGCCAAATTTGATGTAAATTTGGCCTTGCAGGCCAAGGAGAACCAGAAGACATTCTTTAGCTGTATCTGCAACTTCAAAGGCAATAGACGATTGTGTGCAGAACTCATTGTAAATTAAGCCACCTATACTGAGCCAAAAGATATAGCAAACCTACTGGCCAACAAATTCAGCTCCAACTTTATTCCTCTTTTCCTCTAAACCTCCCTCAGGAAATACTGCCAAATATAACTCCCCCCTGCTATGACTAGGGAACAGGTTCTTAATGCTCTCTCTAAGGCCAAGAACACTGCATCAGTGGGCCCAGACAATATCCCAGGATGCCTTCTGAATAGCATGAAACATTACTGATCAGTCTGTCTGGAATTGTTATTTAACTGTAGCATCCAAAAAGGCTTAGTGCCTCATGAATGGAGAACAGCAACAGTCATCCCTCTGCACAGAGGTGGGCCATCTACGCACCCTGGAAACTACAGGCCCATAAGTCTCACTAGTCTTATATGCAAAGCCATGGAGAGAATTATCATGGAAATTATCAAAAATTATATAGAATACCTCCAGACACTGGACCCAACCCAATCTGATTTCATCAAAGGCAGGTCACAACCTGGTGGACTTCTTTGAGAATGTCACCAAAATAATGGATGCGGGCAAAATGGTTCACACTGCCTACCTTGACCTGACCGAGGCATTTGATACAATACCCCACTTGGGCATTGTTGACAAATGCAGGTGGTAAGGTACAAACCCATATGTCACCCAGTGGAGTGCCAACTAACTCGCAGAGAGGACCCACTAAGTTAGAACTGGGGAGTCTACCTCTACAAAGAGGCCAGTCACAAGTGCAGTTCCTCAAAGATCAGTCCTTGGACTGGTCATTTTTGGTATTTACTTCTCTGAAGTCAAGGCCAATGTTAATTGTTTCTGGCTGACTAAATTTGCAGATGATTGCAAATTAGGAGCTGTCATTGAACCCCACACTGACTCAAATGTTCTCCAGGAACAGCTGACACAAACAAACAATTGATATCAGAGCCACAGAGTAAAACTAAATGCCAAGAATTTCATAATAATATCCTTCAGGAAGTCATCTACCCCCAGAAAGTATCATATACACAATACCCCCTTTGGAGCTGACCTACTATTCAAGGACTTAGGGACACATATAGACAGTAATATAGCCTTTGACCATCATGTGTCTACAGTTGTGAGGAAATCATTCTATATTGTGCAACTTATAACCAAAGTATGACATCTAGGTCCAAGGAAGTCATTGTTCCACTGTTTCTGGTATTCATCAGACCTATCATTGAGTACAATGCCACATTTGGTATGTACCTAACCAGGCATATCCAACAACTGGAACATCCACAGAGGTTCCTCACTAAAAGAATACAGGGCTTAAGTAAAATGTCCTATGCAGACCACCTCAAGGCTCTATCCCTGTATTCTGTCTCCTACAGGCTGTTGAGGGGAGATCTATGCTTGGCATACAGAGGATTGCAGACTCCACTCTGATGGACCTCTTACATATCTACAAAATAAACAGCACCAGAATGAACCATTCTTAAACTTAAAGCTTGCCTGTTGTATAAATAGGACATGCTGGAGAGATAGATATGTATCCCAGAGACTAACCCATCTGTAGAACTGGGACCCCATCCACGTGAAGCAGTTTTCCTCCTTAACCCAATTCAAGTGTACATTGGACAATTGGATGGGGAACAGGAAATTTATCCCTGGCTTGGCACCAATGTCTCTAATGAATACAGGCAACCTGTAAATGGTTCATCTCCCAGATTCCTGCTTACACTTATCAAGGGTAACAAAACTTGTTAGAGATTTGGGATGATGATAAGTATTTTTTTCTGCATTTTCGACTTTTTAAGCCTTTCGACAACTATTTCTGCCTGTTTTATTCTGTTATTACCTGTTTTTACTGTTTTTAATAGCTTGAATTGTTTGTTGCACATCCTTGTTTAAGTTTTGCTTAAAAGTTAAACAACAGGCTAATACACTCAAGTGTACTAGCTTTTGATAGCAATTAGTCGGAAAACACAGCATTTATTGTATTTTCTGCCTATCTGAAAAAAACTTGAAAAAAACAAAAAAAAATACTCTTGTTTTCCATACTTTCCAAATAGTTTGTTCCAGAGATCAGATTTTGCTGATCCCTGGGCTTTGTCTTGGTTCCTGTGTTTCTCCATTTTCCTTGTTTGGTCAAGGGGAAGTTTCTTTACTCACCAGTGAGAGTGGGGAGTACTAAGCTGCCTGTTTGTCCTCAGAGGAGTGGTTTAAGGCAGTAACTTGTAGTTTATTGGCCATTTTGGGTAATTTCCTGTCTTTTCCAGCCCCCTGCTATAAAGCACGCTTTAGCACGGAGTTGCCACAGGAGCACACAAGAGCAGCGGCGGTTAATCAAGGTTAAACTATTCGGGCTACCTAAAGTTAACTCTTCAAATTTTCCCTTAAAACAGCCTTCCTTGAACTGTACTGCTGATCAAACCAGTGTATTCGATATCTAAAAAGTTCAGCTCTACTTGATTCTTAAGTAGACTATTCTTTATCTGTAAAGCCTAGCACTTGCTCCTAAATTATTTTTTTACTTTGATATAGCACTTTTATTATACATAGTACCCCACCAGCCAAAAACCCCTTTTCGATCACCCACATCCCCCGGAGTCTTTTTAAAGTTTTTGTCTATTCCTTCTAGCATGTCGAGGGATCAGTTGCTAGTGTCCTCTCCTGCTCAGCTGGTGAATCTGGGAATATTGAGGCAATGTTACAATTGTCTCATGTACATGGACAACCCTCTCCTTCTTCCACAAAACACAAATACATGCAAGAGATGCAACTATATAGCCAAACTGGAGGCTGAGCTCTCTCAACATAGGACTGGCAAGACCAGACAGGAGGAGAAGGTAACCACACACACCACAAACCCAGTCTCACATAGTACTATCACAACTTCAAATCATACACATAAATACACAAAGACATACTCGGAGGCTCTGATCAAAAATCTACCAAAACAGCAGAGGCCACCAAAGCAGACACCCAAACAACTGCCACCTCAGGACACAACACATGCAACACATAGACCACATAGTCAGTGTGCCAAACAGTCACAGCCCTTAAGGCCAAACACAATGCCAGACACACTCATCATTGGTGACTCCATAGTCAGACACACTGACGTCCCGCTCACCAGATTGAGTAAGGAAAAGGTCACAGTAAGCTGCCTGTCGGGCGCTAGAATCCGCCACATAACGCAATCACTCAGGTCTCTCAACAGCAGGTACAAGTACGACTCTGTCATTGTCCACGCTGGTGTGAACGACCTGAGACGTACCTCCTTGGACTACATGAAAAGGGACATCGAGGAGCTCTCTGATTATGTAGCCCAGGCAGGTATGACCCTGACCTTGAGCAGTATCCTACCTTCACCAATAATGATGACACAATACAGAGACAAGATGATCAGCTTTAATAATTGGCTTAAACTCTGGTGTCATTCAAAGGAGATCCAATGTCTGTCTGCCTGGGATGACATGCTGGACAAGCCATGCTGCTTCGCAAGGGACAGCTTGCACCTGTCACCCCTGGGCTTCCGGATATTGGCAAAGGCTCTTGCCACCCCCATAGTGCCTTTTTTAGGCAAGGCTCAAATTCGAAACCTACCACCCTAGAACACAAAAAAGGAAAAAACTAAAGGTAATGCTGCTCAATGCCAGAAGTCTCAACTTCAAGATGCATGCACTCGAGGCCCTTCTCAGTATGGAGAACATCGATGTCTGTGCTGTGACTGAAACCTGGTTCAAGGCTCCAGAGAGCACCCCGGCACTATCAGGTTTCACCTCATATCATGCGTTCCGGCCCCAAAATCCAGACAACACCAAGAAGATAGGGGGGTGTCTATATTCATCAAGGACACCCACACCTCAAGGTTGGTGGCAACGCACGATGCATCGGAGACCATCCAGGTGCAATTAACCATAGGCAAGACTGCTCTGCAATTTGTAGCATGTTACAGGCCACCCTCTCAATCTCAGGAACCTCACATAGCTTTCCTGAAAACACTGGAGGGGATAAATGTATCTCCAAACACCATCATACTAGGTGACTTCAACTACCCAAATATAGACTGGGATCACTACTCAAGCCCCAACACTCTAGCCCAAAGGTTCCTAGAGTTCATAAACTCAAATGCCATGGAACAACTAGTCACCATCCCTACAAGAGGAGAAAACATACTAGATCTCATCATCACGAACATGGGGTCACAATGTTCAACACCGGAAGTATACCCCTCACTGGTGAGATCAGACCATAAACTAATCTCACTGGAAGTCCACATCCCACCCCCACCTGAGATAAAAAAGACCACAGTGAAGAACTTCTCAAAAGCCGACCACACTTCTAAAGACTGGTGTGGTCTCTTTTAAGGCCCCCGAGCCTGCGGAAACCATTACTCAAGCTGCTGAATCACTTACAAATACCTTCTACCTGCACCTACAGGACTGCATGGATCAGGCAATCCCAAACAAAACAAAGACTCTTTGTACCAAAGGCAAGCGTCCAGTCTGGTGGACCCCAGCCATAAACAAACTCTACAACAAAAGGAGGAAGCTACTACAAGATAGAGCAAAATCCTTAAAAGGGAAAACACCTTTGATCATTATAAGTAAAAAACTAAGAGCTCTCATAAAATCATCCAAGACAAATTTTGAGAGAAAAGTCGCTAAGGACTCAAAAGACAATCATAAGGCCTTCTTTAGCTATGTTAGAAACCTGGGAGGAAACTCCCAGATATGCTCAGAATTAGTTCAAAATGATGTAAAAATTACTGAACCTACAGACATTGCCAACATACTGGCTGACAGGTTCAGTGCAAACTCCCCCCCTCCCCCACAAAAGGTGAGATATCTATACCAGAGGATTGTAACCCCCCCAAACATCTCTAACGCTCAGGTGAGAACTGCTCTCTCCAAGGCAAAAAACACAGCATCCATGGGACCAGATGGTGTCCCCGGTTGTGTGCTCCACGAACTCAGTGAGGAATTAAACCCGCAGTTAGGGCAGCTGTTTAATCTTAGCCTCACCTCAGGATACGTGCCTAAGGAGTGGTGTACGGCAACTGTGGTCCCACTTCACAAAGGCGGTGCCTCCACCGACCCTGGAAATTACCGTCCCATCAGCTTGACAAGCCTGATCTGCAAAGCTATGGAGAGGATCATAATTGAACTCATAAATAAAGACATAGGGGACTTGCAGACTTTGGATCCGACCCAGTTTGGCTTTGTCAAAGGCAGATCATGCCTTTTAAACTTGGTTGACTTTTTCAAAACAGTCACCAAGGCCATTGATGAGGGAAAGGCAGTCCACACAGCCTACCTCGACCTGGGAAAGGCTTTTGACACAATACCCCACTCAGGTATCATTGAAAAACTCATCAGCTTAAATGTAAACCCATACGTCACAAGATGGGTTGCAAACTGGCTAAGTGACAGAACCCACAGGGTCAGAGTTGCTGGCGCCATGTCAGACTCAAAGCCTGTCACAAGTGGTGTCCCACAGGGCTCAGTCCTGGGCCCACTCCTGTTCGGCATCTACTTTTCAGAAGTACAAGCAAACACAGGAGGATTATGGCTGACAAAATTTGCAGATGACTGCAAACTGGCCATAGTTGAGAACACATCTGACACAGATATCCTTCAGAAGGGTCTTATAGAAATGGATAACTGGTGCCAGAGCCATGGCCTAAATTTAAACGCCAAAAAATGCATAGTCATACCCTTCGGGAAAAACAAGGTTACCCCTAGCTACCATATAGGTGGCAACCCACTAAGCACAGAAGAGGTTATCAGGGATCTGGGGACCCAGGTTGGCAGTAACCTTTCGTTTGACACTCACGCTGCCAAAGTAGTTAGGAAGACCTTCTACATTGCCCACCTGATCATGAAGGGATTCACATCTAGATCAAGGGAAGTCATCGTCCCCCTGTACTCATCACTCATCAGACCAATGATTGAGTACAATGCCCCATTCGGAATGTATCTGACACGACACCTGAAGCAACTGGAAAGGCCCCAAAAGTTCCTCACCAAAAGGATAAAGGGTCTCAAAAATATGTCCTATGCTGCCCGACTGAAGAAACTCCAGCTCTATTCAGTCGCTTACCATCTGCTCAGAGGTGACCTGTGCCTGACATACAAGGCCATGTCCAAACCAAAATTGATGAACATGCTTCACCTCAAAAAATCTAGATCCCTCAGAACTACAAGGGCGGGAGACTTAAACCTTGACACGGTTATTAATAGGACGTGCTGGAGGGACAGATTCATCACCCAGAGACTCCCTATGCTGTGGAACAAAATCCCGGTACATGTGAGGCAGAGCACCTCGCTGGCTTTGTTCAAGAGAAATCTTGACCAATGGATGGGAGATCACAGATATACCCCAGGGATTATCTCAGTGTCACTGCTTGACAGAGGCACAGCAAAATAATGGGCATAGTATCCTCCAAACTAAAGGGGTGGCGAAAGCCACAAAACCCTGGGCTAGGCTTATAAATGCCCTTGGGCAGATAGCCTAGTATGAACCTATGAACCTATGAACCTATGAATGGCTAGGCTTAAAAGGGCACTTATGGTTGTTAGCCTAGTAAACACCTATGAGCCTATGAATCTAAGCCTCCTTTCTCAACCAGCCATTTGATTCATTCTTTATCTTTAATGCAAGTTCCCATCAACCCATTTGCTGTTACTTGTTGTCAAGAGCTGGACATTCTAAAAGCAGTACAGTTTTCCATCATGGGAGGTGTGTGTGTGTGGGGGGGGTTTATATGTCTACCTCCCTATGTCATAGATGAGATGTCCTCCAAATGCTTGCTTCATCACATTCAAACAGCCTCTCACACTTTACCTCTCAACCCCTTAGCATAAGATATTTCGAACAGGCTCCCCATCCATGTGATACAAAGTTCCTCCCTAACCCAATTCAAGTGTAATTTGGACAATTGGACAGGGAACAGGAAATTCATCCCTGGTTTGGCACCTATGTCTCTAATGGACGCAGGCAACCTGTAAAAGGTTCATCTCCCAGGCCCCTGCTTTTAAATGTTTCATCTCCCAAGCCCTTGTTTACACTTATCAAAGGTATCAGAACTTGTCAGAGAGTTGGGATGCATGGCTAGGCTTAAAAAGGCCATTGTGGTCATTTATCCGAGGAAACACCATTGAACCTATGAAGATGCAGAGCCATGTACATAAATCATGATGGATTACTGCACAGGAACACCTTCAATGCTTTGGGTACATACAGTTGAAGGTAGAGCCTTAAGGAAAGAAGAAACAATTGCCCACACTGGTGATGGCACAACTCCAACTGAAGTAACCCTCAGCTCCAGCAGAATCAATGGCCATAGGGCTCTTTCCACAGGTGGAACTAATAAGACAATTAAGGGGTGGGAGGAACCCTTCACTGAGTGAGGACTGATGAAAAGTAAATATGCTAACAAATCATCTATCATTATCATCATCAACTCCCTTTTCCATTTTAGATGGAGTCAGGGTACCTTAAACTACCACAATCTCTTTCTGTTCAGAGCTACTCTTCAACCTTCTTCAACAGTCATGCATGACCCTCCTCTCACAGGTCTTCATGAAACCCATCCAGCTCTTAACTGGACATTTGTATCTTCTCTTGCCTTCTTCTTGTCTGCCACCAATCTGTTTTACCAAGTTGTCTTCTCTGTTCCTGTATACATGACCAAATCAACATAATATTTTTCCTTTTTCTTCTCTACATCTGTGGCTATTTCAGCTGTAGCTCTGATGTCTTAATTTCTTCAACTGTTCCACAGTGTATATCCTACAACTCATCTGACAAACTTTCTCTCCACCACATCAAGCTTACTCACCTACTATGCCTCCCACTGGGAACCCACTTTGTGAGTCCAGACACTATTTGCTGCTGTTTCATTTATTCCCAGTACAGTATCCTACACTAATTCTATCAATGGTTCAAAGACTTTAGACCACTCTGGGCTATCCAAACAGCCATCTTGAGACTTGGTCATAAGCTTCCTCCAAGTGTAGAAATACCCATTAAGCAACTGAAGGATTAAATAAATAAATAAACACATGACATTAAAAATAACAAATCCTACCATACCTTTCCAGACAACTAAACTATATTAAATAAATGAGCAAGCACTACAATAAAAATATACCTCATAGCTAGAGTCAGAAGGTCATTATGAGACAGCCCATTCACATGTATGCAAGTTGCAAAAAACCCTATTCATTAGACACTTTGGTAATTTAAGTTAGTGGAAACATCATTCAAACATTAAACATATAAACAAAATGAGGAAAATATAAGCAAAGCAATACCTGGGGATGTGCTGTAATATGATTAGAAAACTCGATTCATTATTTTCATGACTTGTAAAACCTTCTCCATATATCATCTATGTCTATATCTATTCTCTTTTTTTAGGCTCAAGGAACCACTGGAGGCAGCAGATAAAAAAAAAAAAAACAAAGAAAAACAAAAATAATAGCTGTTCTTGCTCTTAAAAATGAACCGAAGCAGTACACTCCAGTTGTTTGGATAAATAAATATATAGATAGATGTAAATATAGATTAGATATATAGATATTGATATATATATGTGTGTGTGTGTGTGTGTGTGTGTATACACACACAACATATATTTTCTATCTATATATCTCTATCTATATATATATATATATATATATATATATATATATATATATAGATTGATAGATATAGATCGATAGATAGCTAGATAGATACATATAGATAGATATACAAATACATATGTACACGAGTATATTTTCAAATGTTGTCATGCACACATATCAATACTCATTCATTATTATAAATACCATCATATCAGCATCAAGCTTATCTGAAGGAAAAACTTGCTGTTAAGTACACTGATTACAAAAGGAAAACAGTCTCTTTTTGTGATCATTGAAACAAAAATAAAAGAACAGTAACTTGCAGATTCACTCTGCCTGCATAGTGTTACAGTTAGTGAAAGGGATTTTTGTTAGGTAATGTATAGGGTTGGGGTTAGGGGCAGTTTAGGGTTAGGGTTAGAGTAAGATCATATGAGTAAGGACAGAGGCGGAGCTTTATCCAAATTTTGAGGTAGTAGTTATATCAGGGCAGTATAATGCTAGAAAGGGATATGAGTTTTCTGTTTTATTACACATACTCTCTACAATTAGATATAGCATTTATGTATTATTTGAGACCAGTATGAGAAGCTCAGACTGTGTTATGATGAGATGCTAAGACTACTTTAGGCCAGAGGCTAGGATTCAGATGAATGTCATTCAAGGAAAGCAGCTTTTGTTGTAGGCAAAGTGAAGAAATTAACTCCAGTAATTATAGTCACTGTAACAAAGGAAAACAGCTTGTTACTACATGCAGAGGGCAGATGAGATGTGCACTTTCATCCTAGTCAGGCAATGACTTCTATATTTTTCCCTTATAATATTTTTATGTGCAGCACAAGCAGCAGAACTGAGCTACTAAATGGTATAGCAGACAAAAAAGCAGTTATTTGGGCAGCAGAAAGGGAAGTAATGTGAGTCTGTAATGTTAATTTACTACTATTAGACAAATCTACTTACTTCTACTTCTGTATGAATAAGGAGCATAAGGTGTTTATTCATTTATTGGGGGGTAGCAAGGTAGCATTTCTATTATTAACAGAGATGTGGCCTTGGCATTGGAGAACGTCTCTTTTCAATGGATACCATGAGATCCTTTACAGTCATCTGAGCTGCCAGGAACTCAAGCAGATTGTGCTTCATGTAATGTCTCATCTGAAGTATGGCACTCAGGAGTCCTCAAATAAGAGTGAATGGGTGATGACTGCATTTTTACAGTAGTCACTTTTTCCCCTCTAACAGTGAAATTTCATGCAGCAGGGCTTTTCTCTGAACTACTCAGCTAAGCAAACCAAGATCTGCTGAAATTCCCAGGGGAGAGGACATGGCTAGCTATCGTTAGCCACTTACTTGGACTGTTGCATTACCATATATCTCAGCACATGACACTGCCTTCCACACTGATAATATACAGCTCAGCATGTGAGATTGCATTCCACACTGATATCATACATCTCAGCAAATGACACTGCCCTCCACACTGATATCATACGGAGCAGCATGTGAGACTGCTCTCCAACCGATATCATACATCTCAGCACGTGACACTGTCTTCCACACCGATATCATACATCTCAGCATGTGAGACTGCCCTCCACACTGATATCATACAACTCAGCATGTGAGACTGCCCTCCACACCAATATCATACATCTCAGCATGTGAGACTGCCCTCCACACCGATATCACACGTCTCAGCAAATGACACTGCCCTCCACACTGATATCATACGGAGCAGCATGTGAGACTGCTCTCCAACTGATATCATACATCTCAGCACGTAACACTGTCTTCCACACCAATATCATACATCTCAGCATGTGAGACTGCCCTCCACACTGATATCATGCAACTCAGCATGTGAGACTGCCCTCCACACCAATATCATACATCTCAGCATGTGACACTGCCCTCCACACCGATATCATACATCTCAGCATGTGAGACTGCCCTCCACACCAATATCACACATCTCAGCAAATGACACTGCCCTCCACACTGATATCATACGGAGCATTATGTGAGACTGCCCTCCACACTGATATCATATGGCGCAGCATGTGACACTGCCCTCCACACTGATATCATACATTTCAGCATGTGAGACTGCCCCCCACACTGATATTATACAGCTCAGCATGTGAGACTGCCCCCCACACTGATATCATACATCTCAGCATGTGAGACTGCCCCCCACACCGATATCATACATCTCAGCAAATGACACTGCCCTCCACACTGATATCATACAGAGCAGCATGTGAGACTGCCCTCCACACTGATATCATATGGCGCAGCATGTGACACTGCCCTCCACACTGATATCATACATCTCAGCATATGACACTACCCTCCACACTGATAATATAAATCTCAGCATGTGAGACTGCCCCCCACACTGATATCATACATCTCAGCATGTGAGACTGCCCCCCACACAGATATCATACAGCTCAGCATATGACGCTGTCCTCCACTCTGAGAACTCCATGAGGGGAAAACCTTAGTGGTAAGGTGGTCTAAGATTCAGAAATGCTTACTACAATGGGGGAAATTGTTGGGCTAAGGCTTCCCCATCATGGGAAGTATTGTTGAATCTCAGCCATGGTCCTGCATAAAAAGAGACCTATCCTTATTTCCATCCATCACTAGTAATGTATTTTATAACACTCTTGTTCAACACCATTGCAACATTCCAGCCAAAGGAAATGACCTCCATTTCCAAAAAGGCAACCCTTCTACTACATTCGAAGATATATAAACTTATAGACATGGATTTCTTCCCATGCTTTGTCAGGAATGCTTTATTTTTTCTGAAAGACATACTCCATATAGGTTGAGATCACACTCTTCAACCCAGCCTACTCATCCATTCATTAAACAAAGGTATACTAAACACTCATTCTCAGTCACGGTGCTTAAAATTTGGGAATCCATCCTCCAACAGAGAACTGACAACCAATTAATACCAACATTTAGTGGAGATTTAAAGGTACAGCAAAGCAAAATATAAATTGTATAGTAAGGGCAACATAACTTAAATATTTGCAAACTAGACCACATGCATCTGCACCAACAAGTACTCTACATACATACATGCAATTTAATCAGACCAAAAATCTTCCATTTGCCTTGGGTACTTTGCAATTTTAAGATATTAGTACCAATGTTTTTAATACATGCAAAACATTTTTTTGTTTTTTATTTGGAACTTCCTCATCACTGTCTATATACCTTTTTTCTTTATGCACCTTTATTATTCATGTAATTTTTGCTTTCCACTGTTTTGTAATCTTTCCTGGATTGAACCTAAAAACAGTCTGCTAGGATTAGGGGTCTATATTATATGAACAAAGTTCATATACTCGAAAGCTGTAAACAGCAAAAATGGCGGACATCGAATCCTTTATTGTGGGGGGCTGTGCCCTGCACACCCCCCACTAATTATATATACCAACTCCGAAATTGCACTACAGTGAGGAAAGGGCAAATTTCCTGATCTTCACTGTATTGCGATCTCACAAAAAACACATCGATGTCCGGCATTTTCGCTGTTTACAGCATTTGATATTTTGGACTTTTGTTCTTCTAATAGGGACTCGGGATCAGTGGTCTACCCTGTTTAACAAATGCATACATACATACATTCATGCAGTCATGCATACATACATACATACATTCATATATTCATACATACATACATAGCTACATTCATACATAGATACATTCATATGTACATAGATTTATAGAAATCATACATACATAAATAAATAAACAAACCATCAGAGAGTGAAACTTGCCCTGGAATTCAGAAAATGGCTAAAGGAAGTGAGACCAGGAAATAAGGCTACAAGAGATCTAAATATTTTACTTGCTTGGGTTGTGGCACCCTTTGTAAATATACTAGTACTTTTTCAATGGTATCAGAGTGAGTTCTTTGGTAGTTTTGAAGAGAATAGGCTGTATTTTTTTCCTATTGAAATGTCAAAATGATGAGTCCTGACGTATAAAAAGAGACAAAAATGCAGAAGAGCAGAAATCAAATATTGCTCTTCTCCTTTAAACTTCTTTTTTTTTCTACACCTGGCAGGGGGGAAATAAACTGAGAAATAGCAATATCAGACTAAATGTATGTAAATCTAAATTTTTAACAATTCATTCTCCACATTACATGACTCGCCAGTGCGGGTCCAGAGCTTTAAAATGATTACCATTTTAAGGGCCATATGATTATTCCATCGATGAGCAAAAGAAGGGTCTAAAGGCCAGTAATGAGATATTATACTTCATTAATTATAACAATCCCTCCAACAAAAGCCCAACAATGAATGTAGACATCCTTCAGGACATTAAAATAATGATACATTCACCCCACAGCATGCCATCTACTCCAATCCACATTCAGCTGCCTATCCTAAGCACAGCAATGTTGATACATAATACCAATCACACTGCTTCTTCAATCATAAGCCAACTCCACCCCCATAGCATTAGCATAAGAAAGACAAGCAATCATTTCTGCTTTATGCCCCTGCTTTCTATTTCAGAGAAATCACATTGAAAAGAGATTAGAAAATACATAAAGTCTTGGGTACAAAATTCAACCCTAACTCAAATAATAAGGTTTTCTAGACACCTGACTAACCTGAATCACATAAACCTGATCTCTTTGGCATTACAGGGATCCCACTATAATTCAAACACTCTGGCATCCTTAAGACTTCCTCGACATACATTCCATTTAATTTCACTCCAGCTTCCATTCTCTGTCCTATGACAAAAAGACATTTAAACAACCAAAGTCTATGGCTTATTGATTCTCAGAATGATATTATAAGTGGGCACCAAGTGCTTAACTGCTCTTTATATGGCAATGGATTAAATCATCTGATCCGTGGGAAAAGGCTGTCTGATAGCTGCAGTATCCATTCATCTGTACCAAGTATTTAAAAGTGTGAATCACAGAATAATAAACTAGAATCCATTGAATTCAGTGCCAACACTATACATTAATTTAGATACTACCTTGCTAAGATGACTTTGTTAGTACAATCAGACAGCTTAAGCAGCAATGATATTACCCTCTCTGCAGGGTTCAGCAGGATCCATGCTCAGTTCATTAGCATTTTCATTACTTATCAACGGCATAACTTCATGCATTCCTTCCTCCAACATCGTTCTGGATGCTGATGACATAATACTTGAAAGACACATTTCTTCCTCTTCAGCCGTACAAAGGATCCTACAAAATAACTTTACTACCCTCTATACTTGATCAACAAAGGATCATCTTTCTCTTAATACCTCTAAAATGGCAACACTGTTCTTTAGAAGAGAACAGAAATAATCTAAATCATGACACAATAATAAAAGCACCTAGTAATGAACCCATAAACCCAGTCTACCAGTTGAAATGCCAAGGTCTCACCTTAGATTCAGTACTTCCATTCAAACTGCACACAAACTCAGCCATCTGAAAATGTTCAGCAGGACTTAGTCTCATATTCCATTTGAAATCACCTGAAATCCTTATACTTAAACTAGACTATGCATTACCTATTATTCAACACTAACTGATTTCAGACAACTATAAGTGCTACATGTAGATTCATCTAGCTGCTCCACCCAAGAATTGAACTTCACTGCATTTCCCTACATAAAGCAGACTGGCTTCTAGTAACAGCATTTGACATCCTCCTGCTTTCCCTCTTTACTAAATAATAGCATCTGCTCTTCTCTCAGAAGCAAACTGAAAATCAAAACATTCCTGTACTTCCTAAGAAGTTGAAGCAACAGCACTATAGCTCTATCTGTAGACTCCCTTTTGGACACCCTACTGGACAGAACAGCTTCAATGAAATGTTTCCAGCAAATGCGAATCACCTGCTTATGAATTCAGAGAAATAATTGAGTATACTTCATGCTGAGAATGTTCTTAGAGCACTAAAAAGAAACCTAGAAATACATCTGCTTTCTGGATGAAGAATAACCACTCATAGCCAGGGCAGATCTATTTGTTATAAAGATAAAATTACTTCATCACATTGCAGAGAAACATATGATTGTAAATATGAAAACAGAGATGCACAACAAATTGTAAGAACGCTAATTGTAAACAAAACTAGTTAACCTTTGAACTGGATATATGCAGTAATTCAGAACTGTCACAGTACTTTTGTATTATGGCACATATTTACTAGAGGACTATAATGTGTGGGATTTCTCCTTGCAGATTGCAAGGTAAATGCCATAAATTACAGTGTACATTTTTTTCAATGTATATTGTCATTGGCCATGGGTATTGCAAGGCAAAAAGAACAAAGATTTGTGAAGCTGGATACCAACAGGCTAAAGAAAATAGTTAAAATGTAATGAAAAAATGCAAAATATTTTTCATCTTTTTCTTCTCTCTTGTTCTTTTGCCCTTAGAATGTTGCTCTTATACCAAGGTGAATATTTGTCTTTTGTCTTAGTCAATTTCAGAGAGCAAGAGATGTCTTAATAATTGTGTTGGATTGCTGTATTCTATTGTTAAGTTAACAAAAAAGTCCAGGAGCTGCATTTGTTTTAGACATAATTGCGGATATGCCTATTGATTCTCATGTCATTAAGATACTAGGGTGGATTCAACCTTCAGGAAACAGACATGGATGTGTATTTGCAGAATAAATAAAAGAACTGGTCTAGCAACTTGTATTCTTCAGAAAATGGCTGGTAATGTCATGAACATGTGATGGGGACAATATGCAATATAACTGTATATGAAGAAATGTTGGTGAGGAGGAAGAGAGCAGGATAAAATGACAGATGTATGTGGGCAGGGCATGGAAGTCTTTGATTCTCTTTTTGTTTGTGGAGATAAGCCATGTTTTAACCGTGGCCGCACAGTATTTTTGCAAATAGTTGCGCTACCTTACGAAGTAAGGACATGACAGCATTTATTGCAGCCATAAAGGGCTGAATTAATTTTAGACATCCAGCTGTTGCAGAATGTTTTCAACACAGATCGAATGTGATTTCTAAATATTTAAAAGAGGAGATTTCTGGTTGATGTAGATGAATTTCTATTTTTTCTTTTTTTTTTACCAGGGATGGAATCTGTCAAAAATGCATTGCAAATTGTATACTATTGTTTTATGACTCAAAACAGATTCACAGAATCCAAGGCCATCTGTCTATAGAAAAAAATTGGACAACTTAAGGTCAGTAAGCAGTGACAGATCAATATGCTAGGAAGTGTGAGTACTCCAGTGGTTGTATTTCTTGTTGACTTTAATATGAATGTTCTGTCCGTAAGATAATTGTTGAACCATTCAATGGTGGAAAACTAAAACTGGTGTACACAAGAGAGATTAGCAGCAGGGTATGTTTATTGAATCAAACCCCTTTGTAAGAATCAATAAAAATGGTGCATGTGAGATGATCTTTATTTATTTTGGTTAGAATTGCATCAGTAAGGGTATATAAAGAATTATAAACATTTTTATGCAATATGAACCTCTGCCAGTGTAAAAAGAATATATTATATTGATCCAGATAGCTAGTAATGTAATTATGTACAGATCATTCTAGTAACTTTGCCAAATACAGTTAAAACAATCTTAAAGTAAAATACACATGTCTGTCTACTGCCATCATCCATATCCTTTGTAATTCCCTAAAGGGCGAGAATATCATCATAGTTATGGGATCTGAATGAAACAGACCACTGGTTTCCTTTTCAAAGATAATTATTGATTTCTAAAGAATGTGTATGTTTACCTGCACTAGAACTGTCTGTCACTTGCTTTACTTCTTAAAATTAAGTTTTGTCTGTTTCTGAGGTCAATGACTTTAAGATTATTAATTCCTTTGTTACCCAGCTTGCATAATATCATGTAGCTAGTATGAATGAGTAGATATTGGGGTTGCTCCAAAACTTTCCAGTTATGGTCTATTTTCTTAAGTAGTTGGCAAAGTGCAAAAGTCACCAATGGTAGCTGAGTAGAATTGGTATCCATTAAACACATTGATAGAATTAATTTTGTATACCTTTGAGGACTGAATACTGAGATTATTTAGTCGGGAGCTTTATTAATATTTGAGACTTAATAACATTTCCACTGTATACAAGTAATGGCATTAATTACATTAGTCTTTGGTCTAGTAAGTGTTTATACATTTGGTAGAAAATTTGTTTTTTTGGAATGGGTATGTAAAGGTTATGGCACACCGACCAATAAAGACAGGAGAGCATTCTGTTCTACTACAGAGCGGATTTGTGTAGGTTGATGATAATAAGAATGACAAAAGGAGTTTTGTTAATGAATGTTTACACGGGTTTTATGGGATCACTAATTACTTGGTCATGAGTGAGTTCAGAGACAAAGCTATTTACATTCTGCCTACATATTGCTAGGAAGCTGTTGAGGTAGTTTTCTTACCTCCTAATTTGTGATTCTGTTTGCAGTAGACATGAGAAGATTTATTGTGAAATTGGGGGATTAGACAGTAGCTATCATATGTGGGACATTTCTAGGCAGGTTAAGAGCAGCTATCAATCAATTAAGGACAAACTCATCTGAGATAGATGACATGGCTATGATTTTGTGATTTTTGAAGCCAGTCTAGTTAGGAAAATATGATTGTGATGAAGTGAAGGGATTTATCAAATTCTCACACAGCACACATATATCAGTGTTCTATTGTGCTAGCCATACTTGTAGTTTGTTATTAGTTCCAAGACAAAGTAGGTTTTTGTTGGTTGATGATATTGAGAAAGACAAAAGATGTATTGCTAATGGATGTTTACATGGATTTTATGGGATCACTAATTATTCGGTTATGAGTGAGTTCACAGACAAAGCTATTTACATTATACCTACATGTAGCTAGGAAGTTGTTGTTGAGGTAGTTTTCTTACCCCACCTCCCAATCTGCAATTATGTTTGCAGTAGACTTGAGAAGATTTATTTTGAAATTGGGGAATTAGGCAGTAACTATTTGTAAGCAGGTTAAGAGCAGCTATCAACCAATTAAGGACAAACTTATCCCGGTAGATTACATAGCTATGATTTTGTGGTACAGAATGGGAATTTCATTATTTAGGAGTTTGGGTTGTGATTGTTTAACGTGAAATTCTATGGTCTAGTCTGTTTCTTTATGATTAAGGAGTCTGTGGTTATCATTAACACCACAGAAAAGTAAAAGTAGGAGGGAACTACATTTATAGTCAGGTGATGGCTGTAATTTCACTGTTTGCCAGCTTACAAAACAAAATTTGATTACTATTTCTTTTTCTACTGGAGTATTGATAATGTAGGTACGTCAGTGAGCATTTGGATTTCTAAGTATGTGAATTCCAGTGGTTGCGGGAAGTTGTCAAAAACAGGAGTACTAGGAAATATAAAGATTAAGAAAAAGTATTTAAGTGGAGACTGGCATCTATAGGTTGTGATTGTTATGGTAGATAATGTGGAAGGATGCCAGTGCATTTATATAGTGACTGCTTTGTTCAAAGAGGTTGTAGAAAAAAGAAGGGATTAAATACAGTAGGAAAAGTATTGGGTTGATGTGCCATGGGGTTGGGTATAGGTGTAGCAGATCAGCCAATCTCAGCAAGGTTAGAGTCAAGAGACAATCAGTATGCATATGTGCACATGCATGCTGACCCAAGGTTGGTTGGCAGTACAAGGAAGAAAAGCAAACCTCAGAAACTTACAAAAATAAATAAATATATAGAGTAAGGCTTAGAACAGTGCCAGCCTTAGAACAGCAAAAGATTACGCCAGTATAATAGGAAGAGAAGTGATAATCAATGTTATTATTCTATCTACAAGAAAGGAAGATCAGCAGTTAAGGTGACAAGGGGTAAAAAAGCAAGGAGCATTCTATCAAAGTTAACAAAGTTGTAAAACAAGGGAGAGAAAATGCCATCTTGGATCAGGACTCAGTGCGCATTCCCCTTGTTTTCTAAGAAATCAAAGATATTACAGACAAACAACCAGAGTGCGTGGAGTTCAAAAGATAACAGTGACTAGAGTTCAACCCCTCCCCAGATCAGCTGAAGCAGGAAAAGCCAAGCAAAGCAGCTGCTACAGTGGCTATAAATAAATGAGCAAACCAGCTGAAAGTAATTGAATGGAACCTGCACAGGAACACAGAAGTAGCTGCAAGTAACACATAGCAGCAACACAATCAAGAGGATTTTTAAACATTCCAGCTGGGTGCGTTGTGCTGAGACATGATGTGTCTCCCAAATAAAAGAAGGAGATGTCTGGGTAGTCTGATACTAATGTCAATGCAAGATTTTCAAGTGTATCGAGATTCACTGATGTAGTGTCTGTAACTGACTGCTACACCTTGTGTTGTCCTACAGTGTGTCTCCCAGATAAAAAAGAAGGTATCTAGCACAAGAAAGTACACATGAGATCCCAGGCAGGATCATTAAAAGTAGTGGCAAACATACTGTGGTATCTAATATGTGCTGCTACATCGTGTGGTTTCATGTAAAAACAAAAGAAGGGATGTCTGGAATGTGATAATGACCAACTGAAAAAAGGGTGTGTGCCTTAATTTTTGTACTGTTTAACCCCCTTAACTGCATTGGCAAGTTGAAGAAAGTAAGAATGAAGTCAGCACAGATCAGCTCCCCAGAGACACCTAAATTGGATGATAGCTATTTTTACTTGTTAGACAAGCTGATTGAGACACTTCCCTTTTGAACAGGTTTGATAGCCCCAGACTATAAGCCAACTTCCCTTAAGAAATTCCACTATCCCATATTGATGTAGACTTAACTCAAATTGACAGCTTGAAGCAACAAGAAGCCACTATTCAAGCAGGTAAAATGCTTAAAAATATTATGTTAGCTTCAATATTTTTAATAGTAAATAATTTGCCTGTTAATTGTGGAAGTAGAATTTTTACCATTTGATGGAATATGCTGCAGAACTGAAAGACCTATTTTGTGCTCCCCGCCAAAAAAGTGTAGTTGCCTTTCGCCTTCTCATCTAAAATAATGTATAGAACTCAATCCGCTTATCTTTCATAGAAGATGAGATGGCTGTGCACTTACACATGTTTAATTATTTTTACACCAGTCCCCTTTTACTGACCCTCTTTTTCTCTAATTGCATAAACGATCTGATGACACATCTCTTTCAGATGGGTAATATATTGACTAGAACTTCTGACACTTTTTTCAAAGTCATTTTTTCCTCCTTCCTCAAGCAAAAAGTCTTGAGGCTATGCAAGTTGGCTGCATCTCTAATTGTATTCACTGTCTCTCAGACACTTACTAACAAAGATGTTCACCTCTTGTGCTTCTCCTAGTGTGTTTTGAGCTCTTTTTCTCGGAATGAGTCTATATTACTGATGATAGGCCAAAGAACTCACAGCACCTCACAGACTTTCCTATAGTAACTGCTATTTTTTTGTGCTTCATCATCTGCATAATTAAGCAATAACCAATGAGTGGTTGTGGGTAAATCCTCATATACCCACACCCACGAGTTGGTTATTGCTATTATATAATGACTTTATTTAAGAAAAAGATTGCTTATTTTTCTTAAATGTCTTTTTATAATGGTGCCATAGTGTTTCTCTGCATTGTTTCCTTATTTTTCCACATTTGTTGATGTACTGGGCATGCAAATGGGACTTTTGTTCCCATGCTTGCACAGTATATCAGTGCTGTTGTAAACAAGCTGCAAAGAAAGGAAGACTCATTTGGGTTTTTTTTTTTGTTTTTTTTTAAACTATAAAATCCTTATTGCTTAGAAGTGTGAGAGAGACAGCAGGAATACAGGGAAAAATCAGATAAATTTCTTTATTTCTGCTGAGTGTACCTGATTTTTTTTGTATTTCCTCCATACCTGTCTACCTCTTAGGTAAATAAATGTGAACAAAACATTAAATAATGGGGGATAAAGACCCAGAATAGGAACCAATTGTAAATGTGGCTCTTATAAAGTTAAAAAGCTGGTAGAATAACAATTTATTTTATTGTACATTTTCTGAAAGATATGAAATCTGAAACTGATATGCATGTCATTATTTAGTGACTTTACTCCTCACTGATTTGCCAGAAAATCACAAATTTTATGAAGAACAGACCAAAAATATGAGGCAAATATCTGGACATTCTGTGAAAATCTGGACAAGTGAGACGTATGCCCTAGTGTATACTAATAGAAGAAAGTCCAGTCTCTTCAGAGGCAGGAGCTTTTTCTAATGGTATATGCTCGATTTACAATGGGCAAGTTGGTTGGGCTGATCAATCAGCGTACACGTTTTTGAATAGTAATGAGCTATCATTGTATAATTTGTAATAGTATATGGATCCGGAGGGTGTGGAAATAATCATTGGCTTATGACACCGTAAGATATAATTATCTCCCTATAAATATGTACATAGCATCACTAATTTAGGACATCCTGCAACTGGTACAGACCTACTACAAATTCTTGTACATTGATAATGCCATTGTTTTCTTTCTTTTTTTACTTTGTATTTGCTAATTATTAATGTTTCTTTGTTGATTCTTGTATGTTTTTATCAGTATCGCATTATTACTGTTATACAAAGTGTATAATTTCTGTTTTTGCATTTAACCTAAACTGAATGCATGACTGGTCAATCTTTAACCAGTGCTCTACCCCAGTAAAAATATACAAATAAGTAATAAAAAATAACATAAACATAACTTGTTTACCCTTGATTCACATTGGTGTGGGAGTTAAATAGCATTTTGTGTAATATTTGGCTATCTGTACTTCACTGTATAGTTGTAGACTTTTATGAGACTGTTAACACGCTGAAGATTCTTTTTTTACCGAATTGTTCTTTTATCTCACTACCTGATTTCTTACTGCCTCTATTTTTTCTCTGCTCATTTTTCCTTAGGTTATAATGGCATGCCTTTTGTCTATACTGCTGAACATTTTTCACCTTATAACATAGAAGACTACCACTTTTCTGAACCACTTTGCAATTCTGTCACTGATTTTTCTAACTTCATTCCCTTGTACTACAATACTGACAAGTATTAAGAGACCTGTTCAACATTCTGACAGGTATGTTGGGAGGGTGGCTTAATGGCTAAGGTGTTTGCCTTACAAACACAAGGTGCAGGGTTTGAGTCTCAGAAGGGATAATTGGCTAGGCTTAAAATGGCTCGCAAGGGCAGTTAGCTTAGTACTAAACTATGAACTATGAACTATGAACTATGTAAATCAAGTTTGATATACGGGTGCTATGGCAGAAATTGTAGAAGATAGTCAGGGTAGACAGCTTCACTGTGTAAGACCCCTTACTTTCTCTGTCTCTCTACTCTATCAATGGTCAGCTGATGATTTTATCCTCCAGTATACAAAGTCTAAGTGCTCTTATTAAACAAGGTAAAATGTTCCCTCTCCCAAGTAGGTGAAAAAAATATGTGATAATACTCCAAAGAAATAAGGTTAGAAAGAGATATGTGATTCTAGTGCCCTGCCTCAGCTATGACAGTTTCCAGTGACTGCAAAAAGACATTTATGTTGGGAAGAAACTAAAATAATCAGGCTCAAAAAAAACAGGTCCATAATTCAAGTCAGTACATTTTTGGAGAAGTTATCCCTCAGTAACTAATTTTTGACTAAAACTAACTACCCAGAATCCTTTTTTTTGGCTCCACAGAGGTGTTAAAGGATTACTTACAATGTGGCCTTAAACATGCCTAGAGAAATTGTAGCAGTTCAAGGCCTGGTACATATTTATTTATTTATTTATCATTTATTTACATTTGATTACTAGGTAGTGTCGAACAGGGTCAGTAGCCCAATTTCAGCGGGGACCTGGGCAAAAAAGCTCCAAAAAAATTACAAAACTAAATATATAGTGTAAAAAGGTGAATGCAAGGGTACAAGCAATGCAAAAACAGAAATTTAAAATTTATATTCAACTAAACAGAGATAAAAAAATGTAAGCATATAAACACAAAATAGAATCAGGATATAACAGTTTTAAAACGTATAGAACATCAAATTAGGAATCAGTTATGTTTTTTTTTGTATATAATTAAATATTAATGTAACATAAAAAATCAGATTGCCAAGATAACAATAGGCTAAGAGAGAGAGGTGTTAGTAGACAGTGAAGCAGGGTAAGTATAACTTAGCCTGAGGGGGTACAGGAGCATAACCAATTATTTGAGAAATATTCTTTTTAGGAGCCGTTTGAAGTTATGTGTATCAAGTATGGATAGAATATGATGGGGAAGAGAATTCCTGAATTTGGCTATTGTGTGGCTATATAAGGCATCACCATGAAAGTTATGGGTTTTGTTAACTTTGAGGAATAATTTATCTGCTGACCTGAGTGAACTGAGGTTAGTGTAGGGTTCAACAAGGTCTGAAGGAGCCAGGCAGTAGTCAGGTTTACGGATAATGGAATGGGAAATTATTAGTTGATTGAGAGATAGTAAATTAGAGAGAACAAAATCTAGTTTAGATGGTGAAGGGTAGTTCAATGATGTGACCTTTGAGGCTGACTTAAGACAAATTTGGCTATTTTATTATAGCAAGATTCGAGGTTATTCAAATCTGATTTATGGAGGTTGGTGAATATTTGGGAACAGTAAAGAAGGGTAGCTAAAAGGTGTGTCCTAGCTGTTGTAAGTCTGGCATGATTGGTGAGATAGGGTTTATCCCTAAGAAGAGCATGAAGTTTTACATGAACTTTTTAAATTGTTAATGCTATGTGTTTATCAAACTTCAGGCCATTGTCATGAGTAACACCAAGATGTTTTATTCAACAGGTTATATTTTTGTGCCATTGGAGGAAAACATAGAGAGAGGTGATCGGTTATTTTTTATACAGGTATGGTAAAGACCATAAGTTTGGTTTTGTTAGGGTTTAATATGAGTTGGTGGTCAAATATGTAGTCTTCAATGCTTTGGGGGGGGGCAACCTGAGTTTTTTCTTGAAGTTTTTTCATAGTGGGGGCAGAGCAGATGAGGGAAGCATCATCAATGTATTAAATGACTGAGGCAGGTTTAGCAGTAGAAAAAAGATCACTGGTAAAATAATGAAAAGTATAGGGCCAAGGATGGAGCCTTGTGGGACTCCAACAGTCATGGGTAGCTGAGGACAGAGTTTATTATCCCATAAGGTGGCTTGTTTACAGTTGGAGAGAGAACTATGTAACCAGGGGCCTCAGGGTGAAATTGAAGGAGGCAAGGTTTGAGAAGTATTTGAGGTAATACAGTGTCAAAGGCTTTTGACAAATCAAAGAAGATGGCAGAGACAAGTTGGCTTTTGTTTTTGAGGTGAGTTATGGTATTGGTGAAACATATAAGAGCTGTATTAGTACTATGTTTGGGACAAAAGCCATGTTGAGTATTAGATAATAGGTTGTTCTTAAGGAAGTAGTCTAGTACTTCTGTATACATTTTTCTAAAATGCTGGCTAGTGGGGAGAGAATGGCTATAGGTCTATAGTTGGAGAGGTCATTGGAGCAGCCACCTTTGTGTAGAGGTATGTCATGAGATATTTTCCAGAGGAGAGGTAGATACTGTTCAGAGATAGAATGGTTTATTAGCAGAGACATAGGGTAAGCAATAGATCTGGCAGCTAGTTTTAGAAAGTCACCTAGTAACTGATCTGCAGCAAGAGTACCTGGTTTTAATTTACCTAGGAGATTTTTTATATAACTAGTTTGGATTAGTCTAAGAGAGAAAAAGGTAGTATTAAGGTTGGTGGGGGTGGCAATGGAAAGTGGGGAATTTGCCATTTTGTTCAGTAATGAGGTTACTGAGGTGATAAAGTGGGTATTGAATTGAGTGGATATTACAGCCTGTAGAGCTGCTAGTTGTTGGGGCTGGGGTAGTAGGGTTTCCTTGGTTAAGAATGAGGTTGATTGTTTGCCAGAATTTGTGGGGATTATTTTGGTATTTCAGTTGACATGATTGAAAGTAAGTTTTTTATCCTCTTTTATTTGTTTTTTGTCTCGATTTCTCAATTGTTGATAGGAGGCAATATTGACTTTATTTCTGTTATTAAGAAAAATACTCCAGGCTTTGTCCCTTTGCTTAAGTAGAAGAATTGTTTCTTTTGATAACCAAGGAAGTTGTTTGGCTTTAGTATGAATTTTCCTGATTGGGACAAGGTTGTTAAGTATTTGTAGGAAAGCATTATTAAAGTACTGTACAGTAAAGTTGAATCTGAAGGTTTTTAGAGGTGACCAGTCATATTACTGTAAAAATGTGTTGAATACAGTGGTGGAAAACTGTTTTTTATTACAAATTTTGCAGAATGGAACATTGCTGGTACAATATGTATGTTTTCTGATGAGATAGGTTGGGAAGTGCCCACTTAGAGTATCTGGAAGACAACCAACATCATAGCTAAGATTGGATTTGTTTGTTATATCCAGTCAAGATTGCCTATTAGTGAGCTTGTAGTGTAGGATGATTAATGTTTTGAATGAAGTTATACAAGGTAATAAAGTTGGTGGATAAGTAGAGGAACAGGTAAGGTGGAGTACAGTTGAGTTGAGCTGTATAGATTTAGGTTGTCTTTAAACATTATGACAATGCCACCACCATATTTAGATAATCTATACATTCTGAAGATACTATAGCCAGAGGAAAGTATTTCTTATATTTTTATTTGTGGCTTAGCCAAGGTTTCAGTAATTATGCCTATATCTGGGGAGTACAGGGCACTGGCAGCGTGAAAGTCATGAATTTTTTGAGGAGGCCTATAAGGTTGAAATTTATTATGAGTCGGTCAGAGTTACATGTTTTTAGAGCAGGGAGGTGGGGAGGGGAGATGTCAGTATTTGGGTTTGCAGGGTGAAGAGGGTTTGAGGTTGTGGAGAGTATGGAGCTGGGTTAGGGTGGATGTCACATTGGAGTTTAATGAGGGTGAGGGAGTTGAGGGTAAGAAATTCTAGTTTAGAAAAAAGTCTGTAATGTTTATAAAGGCTATAAGCATTGCTATGGGTGTGAAAATATCTAAGAGAGCAAAGCAGTGTAGTAGAAGTTTTAAAAATTGTGGGGAGATGTGAACAATGGCTCTATAGTGGTAAAGGCTCTGCATCATAATAGGCAGAGTAGAATAGAGGTAGATTGTAATAGGACTGGTAGGAGGTGGTATAAAGAGCTAGGGATAGCAGAAATCACAAGTAAGTAAGAGAGATGAATGGTTTTATTTGAGGCATGGTAAGGATGCTAATGAAGAAGTAAGAATGAATTAATAGGGTGAGAGTAGGTTAGGAGGATAAAATATCTGCTATATTAATTAGAAATCACTAGAAGCAGAAGAGCAAGAAATAGGACAAACAGGTTTTAAAAGAGAGGGGGGTAGGAAGGTATTTGGAGTGGGACAGAGCATTGTTGGATAGGGTTTTGGAAATGGAGGCAATAGAGAAAGATAAGAAAAGAGTGTATTAAGGTAGGAGGAGAGAGGATGAGTTTAGTGTGGGAGTGTAAGCAGTATTATTTGGTAGATAAGGGCAATGAGAAAAGTGCAAATGAATTATAAGAAAACATGAATGAGAAGGAAGTACCACTGAGTAAGGATTTGTTGTTAGAGAAGTCAGGTAATTCAGGGGACTGTCTAGGTTAGCTATAAATTACAGGAGGGCATGGGTGGGTGGCAATGGGGGTAGGATAGAGGAGTGGACTGAGCCTGAATGGAGCAAGGGTGAATGGAGCAGGTAGCACCAGGTTATGAACCGCTAAAACACCAAGAAATAAACAGTCACATACTGAATGAAGGAAAAAAGCTGAAATAAAAGGTAATTATGGAGGAAGCTCTGTATGAATATGGTTGAGTGGAGTTGGATGCTGTCTGCTAGCTTCTTAAGATACATATATATCTAGATGATTAATCACAATAATCTTTAAGCATACACTTACCATTTTGAATTTTACCACATTTAACTTATATTATCTTTTTATACCTCATCCAACTCATTCCTGGTGTCAGTTATGTAGTAATAATCAAACCATTAATCCTTTCTTTCCAGCACCTTGATATAACATGCCTACTGGCCTAAATGGAATCTGAAGGGTCAGTCTGACATTAATTTAAGATCCAAGATATGTAAATGTCTGAACGATGATTTCTCTCATTTTGAAGGCTGTTCAATTTCAATTTTATTGAGACAGGCTAACCTTATGGTATACAGTAGATGTTTTTTAAAATTGCACAGAAGTAAAAGTTGGGACCTAAGTGACCTTTTAGAAGTGACATCAAATATTGTGGAAGACACCCTTTTCATTTATAGTCAGACATTCAAGTTAGGTATATAAATTCTGCCATTTAAATTCAAACTGTAGTCTCCTGTATACTTACCTCTATAGATTCAGGTCCTACAGACTATAACAAACATATAAGGACAAGACAAGCAGCAAGTTGTTTTATTGGGTTTTTACCTGTGAAGAAGTGAGTGGAATGAGAAATGATAGCAGTTTGGTATGAAGATGACACCATTTTTTTAATCACTCAATCATTAATACAATGTCTGTTTCCTTTTCTAAAAACTGTACCTTCCAAGACATAGTAAATATGCTATATTCCCATTTTCAAATGGTGACTACTTAGAATTTATTATGGAGTTGCTCTACAGTGGCTATTATAATGAATGACCCATGTCATAACGGGGGGGTATTCCTCTCATCTGTCCAGAATTTTGTGAATTTCCAGATTTTTCCCACATATTTTTGGTATGTTTCTCACAAACTCTAGATTTCTGGTAAATCGTTGAGAACTGAAGTCACAAAAAATGACAGACTTTTTTGAGTATCAGGTTTCATACTTTCAAAAAATAAATGCTAATGCAAAACTTGTTATTCTAACAACTTAATAAGCTTGTAAGAACAATATTTAAAATCAGTCTCTGACTTTAGACCTGTGCCCCCCATTATTTTTGGTTTTCTTGTTGTCCAGAATTCGTAAGCTAAGAGGCTGAAAGGTATGCTGGGGGTCCAGGAAATCATCAATTATGACGACCTAGCTCTGATGTCTTTTTTTTTCTGATTTTACAAGACTACACATTCTTGTATCAGTAGATTATTGCTGGATTTCTATCATATGACCAGCAATAGGGGTTATTTTCTAAAAAGAAACAACAATAGCATATTTTCCTTCTTCTCAGGCACAATATAGAGCATTCTAGGTAGGAAAATTTCAGGGTCATTTGTTTGAATATGGAGATTAAACTTTTGGCAAACATTTTGTCCTCTAGTGGTCAGCCTGCTTTATAATTATTGATCTCTTCTTCCTCAGTGAGATACACGTGGGACAGGCATAGCTACAGAGTCCTTTATTATCTTCAGAAGTCATGTCCACCTATATAAAATTTAAATAATCTGCAGGATCGCCCATTTTTTAGAGTAAACTCTTTTACTTGATCAGAACTGAATGAACTGGTGACCTCCTAGATATGGCACATGCATGTGCTAAACGGGAAAATACAATTCTGCTACGGAGTATTCATAAATTATGTGAAATTGAGCTGACAATGTCATATTTACCCTGACTCACACGTATAATACTAAAATGCTGAAAAATGACTTTTGGAACAGTTGCTATCCTTTCCTTTGAGCTGTTTTACTTTGATCCCTGGAGAATACAGGTTGCAACATGAGCTTAATGTATCTTACACTTTACTTTGTTTAATGCATAATCATACTAGTCCTCTGTTAACAGAACGCTTGCTTTGTTGCAAGTCCTTTATTGTTGTAATGCCATTTTTCTCTTCTATAGTGTCTTTGTTTGTATTATTATACATTTATTAATAATGATCTAAAGAAAAAAAATATTTGATTTGTTTCAAGTTAACTTTTAAGCACATTTAGCTGTCTGTTCATTCATATAGCATAACTTCATACCTCATAGCAACATCTGCTTTCTATAGCTTTTACTATTGTTTACAATATTTGCTTGCCTGGTCATACTCAGCTGCAGTGGTCTTTTAAAAAAAAAAAATACCTGTGGACGACAGTGCTGCAGAATGATGACACCATTTGGGCTGATGTCTCATGGTAAATGTGCAAAGAAAGCATCCTGTCTCTTTTTGTGAATAGATTCTAAAAGGGTGAAATGATGGCATTATTTATACATACAGCAAAAATTTACTGAGTTTCAGAAAAAAACAGCCTTAGATCCAGTCAACGCCAAACAATAGTTCAAAATATTAAGAAATACAACCAAATGCAGTGTTGTTCATAAATACTATAAAACATATTGATTTAACAATTTTCTATTAAAAACACAACAAAATGAAGTGTACCATTACAGCACAGTGAAATATGTACCACTGAGGTATCCAGCTATAATAGTACAACAATAATTAAAAATCTCAACACAACTAGACAAACATGCTGTCCTTGGAAATGAAAGTCAAACCACAGGAATAGAGCTATCAGATAGCCCAGACAATATTTTAAACTATGTGCATGGAATGGAAATGCTTCTTCTCCTGATGAGGGTCATAATCTTGTAACAGTAGATTGAATATTGCTCTCCAGGACAGTTGGTATGTAATGATACAGAATAATCATTGCCAGGCCATAGCCTGCATATTATGGATAGTTCATGTAGCCTAAAGAAAGATCAATTTGGCTATTAGAAGGGTAATAAAGGGACAAGATTATGAGGTATGTGAGGATTGAGGAGGGATTCAACCTTTTTATTCAGGAGGAGAGAAGGGAGACAAGTACTGTTATAAAAGTAATCCGGGTAATGAGAGATAATGTGAAACAATGCATTCAAAGAGGAACGAAAACTACCAAACTATGGAATGCTACTTCTAAACTGAAGGCACAGACTTCAGTCTGGACCTTACCATTTTACTTATGTATTCATTGTTTTTGGAAAGACTAGTGGTGGATATGATGAATAGTCAACCAATTGATGGTATAGCCTATAAGAATACCAATATCTTCAGGGGTTCCTTTAAGAATTGCTGCAAGGTGTTAATGCAAAAACATGTATGTCACACAGTATAAACAATCATGTATTTTTCTGCCATCACTCATATGCAGTATGATGTAATATAGTTATTACACTCTTATCTGTGGCTTTAACTCATAAAGAAAGATGATAGAAATATTCAAAACTTACCTAAGAAACATAGCTTCTTAAAGCAATCAAAAAATAAAGCTCTAGTGAAAATTACCTTAAGCATGTGCTCATGTTACCTTTAATCCAGAGGGCATTTTGACACAACCTTATATGGTACAAAATGAACAAGTAACTTGTGCTGTGTCTTATACCTTCATTCCCAAACCCTCATCTGACAAATAAAGCCATGTTAACGTCATCCACACTATTTACACTTTAGCAATAATCTTTGTAAATCCATGCCCCATTCATGCTTCCTCCTTTTATTTTCTAGAAAAGATTTTTGATGCCCAATTAGTCACATAGGTTTATACTTCTCTTTAAATGGTGTGGCACATATTTGTTTCCCCTGTCATATATTCTCATTATAAGCAGGTAGACTTAGCTTACTAGCTTCCAAGATGTAACATTAGGCTTTAAGATTACAACAGCCTGTTATGGTTGACCTAACATAGGTGAAAAGTTTTCATCCTGAAGGATTTAAGTGAATTTCTTACAACATCTGAGGCATGTATGAGGTTTGAAGCTATTTTGACATTCATGAGCAGAATAACTCTACTTGGGAGCCATATTATTATTGGGCAGTGTGGGCTGGCAGATTTTTTTTTTATTTTATTTGCCTAATTGTAGATATTGCCAGAGCTGGCTGATGGGCAGTATCCCCTGCAAATTACTGGACAATCTGGGGAAAAAATGCAGTAATAAATATTCACATAGGAATTTTGTGGGGCAAGCTTATTTAAATGGAAAACCATCACAATGTGGGTTAACAAAGGTAAGCCTAGCAACACAGTGGGTGCTATATCTCACTTAAACCATTAGGATTATTGTTATTGTGATGGAAAGTTGTGAACATTATAAGCAGAGCACCATACGTGTACTGTTTATTTAGTTTTATTTTATTTTATTTCATTTTATGTTATCTTATATTTCATCCTATATTTTTTTGATTAAGCACACAGTGTGTAAACTAAGCAAGCATGATGGTAAATAAAGCAAATGGTTCAGACAGCATTAGCTGACTCTCAGTTTTATCTAGTGGACTTTCAGTCTTATCTTCATACTCACATGCTAGTCATTCATATGCTGGCTTAGCATTCTGTCAGAGATGAATTCCCATCTAACTAGTTCTACCATCCGTTGATAATTTGTACTGGACAATGAAGGCTTATCTGCAGTTGTTAATGACCTTTAACATCTCCAACTTTGCGATCACTGTTCTGTTTAGAAATTGTAAATTTATTTATGCTGTATTTGTGGATCTTGTGTTTGCTTATTAAGTAGTCTGTGTTAGTTTGACATAATTAAGAATTGTAATAAATTAAATTTGAGAGTGTTCAGTTGTAGTCAAAAATATATGTACTTTTAATTAATAATCAGATTGTTAAATACATAACAACTGGCCATATCTTGAGTATTATGGAGAGTTCAGGCACCTTACAGAAAGAACGAATCTGGTATTTGATGGGGTCAGAGGATAACAATGGTAATAAAGTAGTTGGATAACAAAGTATGTGAGGAATACGGAGGAATTAAACATTTTTATTCTGGAGGTAAGAAGGAAGATGTGCTGTGATATCAGTAATTAAGGTAATGAGGGGTAATGTAAAGAAATACATTCAAAGATGAAAGAAGATGGACTAATAAAGCAGTGGAAGTGTTACGGCATAGTACACAAACATCACTAATAAACAATCAATACTATATTAAATGTAAAAAAATCACATATATTGCTTTACACTTTTATAAGTACCAGTAGCAATACATTCGCTCATGCAAAAGGAGATGTATTGCATACCTTAGGATTGGACAGCAAGAAGACACAAACTGACATACACTTATTAAGAGGTCATAAAGTAACATGCATATCACAGGAGCTTGTTATTTTTTCCAGAAAAAAAAAATGTATGGGATTTTTCCTGATTTAGCAGTTTTAAGAAATGTTTGGGACAGTGACTGAATTTCGTAGGAAATATTCTGAATGTGGGGAGGGGGTGCTGTCGGATGCATGTGCATGTTAGTACAATAAGGCATGGGACTGATAATTTGTGATGTGGATGTGACCAGTGGCAGGCAAGAGTAGCACTAGGGGAGCTAAAATACTAAATAAGAAAAATAAACTTTGTGACCGTTCATTGAATTCTTTGTGCAGCCACCATTTTCTCTTCTCCTTTATCTTTCTCAGCTGGGTTTTCCCTTTACTCCAAACCACAGCTTGATAAATACACACACACAAAGAGAGGGGAAATGCTGCTTTCAAATTTCTTTTTGCTAAAGCTATCCTCTCACAGCTCTTCTCTTCTTTCATATGGGCAACCCATGATTTATTTCTACAAATGGCTTTAATGCTTTAACAAAAGGTGGTCAGTCAGCATTCAGCTTAAATGCAATTCCAGAAGCAGATTAGCAACTTTACAAGAATGGAATCTAAGATTTAAACTTTTTTACTTTTACGAGTATAATTTAATCAAGTGAAATAACAGTTTATTTTAAGTTTAGATAGTTAATAAAGGGTTTCAAATGAGTCTGATTAAATTCTCCCTATACAGAGATGGGCAGAGCCGTCAGACACTTCATTATTTCAGAAAGGAAGAATTGTGCATTATGACCCCCATCAGTGCTTTTCAGGTTGTAGCCTGTCTCTCAGCAATTCACAGATACAATAATTCCTGCTTTTATTACATAGTATTTTCACTAATCAAGCACACATTTCATTGTTCCCAATATTAAAACCTTTGGAGTAGTAACTAATAGTGTGCATACAGTACATTTTAATGCTGTTAACAACTAAAAGCAATTTAATCTGAGGCAGTGAACTGAAAAACTTACAAAAGTGAATACAGCTGCAAGTAAGAGTAATAAAACCTTAGATTACATCATGACAAATAAAGTTAGTCAGGCAATGGACAGTTTAACTTCAGTTAATCAATTGATATAAATATCGACACACACACACACACACACACACACACACACACACACACACACACACACACACACACACACACACACACACACACACACACACACACACACACACACACACACACAGACACACACACACACACACACACACACACACCTCTCTCACTTACGCGCGCTCTCTCTCTATGTATATATATATATATATATATATATATATATATATATATATATATATATATATAAAATTATTTACATAGAGAGACCTTTGCCATAACTTGCAGCCATTGCTACCATAGTGATCTGAATACACATGGTTCCAAGAAAAAAGAATAAGAATAAAAGTAGTAGATGTAACAATGATTAGATGAACTTGTTGATTTGCCAGGCAAACATTTTTCTAAGCATCTAGAACCTCCTCACATTGTTGCCTATGTATACTTGTTGCAAATATACTGGTGGGTTTTCGCAAACATATTTACAGGTGTGTATACGTGTACATGAGTGTGTGATTGCGGGTCTACTTCACATGACTAACACCATAATACCTAAATTTCAAAATACTGAAAACTCATTTGAATGAGTCTCATTATACTGAAAGCTTACAATTCTGAATTTCAAAATATTGAATTTTAAGCCATAGACGTGATGTGTATTTCCTTTCACCTGTGACTTGCTTGTGATAAAAAAAAAACATTTACTGTAACTTAAAGTGTTAACTGTCAAAATGCTGATAGTAGTGTAGAAAGTAGTGTTGTAGTGTTTTTAAATGTGGGAAGGCCTCTACGTTTTTATGGGAAGTATCTAAAGTAATATGGTGGATTTTTCGTGCTCTCTCAGCAGTAGTGGCAGTGTGTACAGTACTGTAAGGTAAGTGGAAGGTATATGCTGTTTTCCCCACTGTAGTGTGATCCTGGAGTTAGTATATATAGGTGTGGGGGGGCATAGCCCCCCACATAGTTTGGTTTTATATCGTTCAGTAAGTAAGTCGTTTTTAAGTTTTGGAAAGAGTTAGTCTTTGGTGTTGCAACTGTGCATGTCTATGGCATAATATTTAGTATTTTGTCATTCAGCATTGTAAGCTTTCAGTATGATGAGACTCAGTCAAATGAGTTTTCAGTACTTTGAAAATTAGGTATTGCGGTCAAATGAAATTCAGTATTTTGAGATTGCAGTCATGTGAAGTAAACCCGTGTGTGCACATGTGTGTATATATGTGCATGTGAGGGGTTATCTATGCCCACATATCTTTGAACACATGTACATGTGTGTCTGTAGAGACAAAAAATGGATAAATAGAGCAATGTGCTTGGATGGAACCAATGAAACACATTACAGAAAAGGCTAGAATGACAGTAGTTTATTTATCTATTTTATTTTATTTTACATTTGTTTACCGGGGAAGTCCGACTGGGACAGTGGCCTGTTTTCAGCAGAAGCCTGGGGAGAAAAGCTTCAAAACATTACAAGGAAATATAATACCATTAGTAAATAAAACATTACAAGAAATTAGAAAAACATATAAGAAATTAGAAATTTTAAGCAATAACCAGAATGCAATAACAGTTATTCCAAAGTCAATACTAGATTGTGTAAGTGGAATGTTATTAAGCATAAGCAATAAGTGAAGATTCTTAGCAGAAATTTTCTGAGAAGTAACTTGGGGACTAAACAATTTGGTGTATGAAGGGAGAAGGAGTGCAGCAGAGGAAGAAGCTGACACTACTTAGATAAACATTGCATTATGTGAGGGTAGAGCGAGAATAGGAGGACAGAAAATGTAAAATACATACACTGAAGAATGTATAAAATGGGCTGGGAGAAAATAACAGTGATAGTATCCAGAGGTGGTGAGAAAAAATTAGGACAAGTACAATAAGAATATTATGAATGAGCTGGCATAAAATAAAAGTAGTAGCTGCAGATAGCAGAAAATATGTACATCTCTAGCATATATCTATAGAACCATAGAGAGCTGGGGCTGCCTTTCTTTGAACACATTTTTTTTCTCTCCTTTAATCCTGCTAGTTGTGCTTCAGAACACTCCATCTCAGACCTATACAAGACTAAAACATGCCTGTATTTTCTCATATCTTCTTCACTTGAGCTACTTTGTCTCTCAGCAGTCAGTTATTATCAACATGGAACATCCCTCATCTTCCAAATAGTTACATAAGTTTGTTTAAACTTTAACTTGAGAGATCATGGTTTAGGGCTATTCCTATGGGTCATAAGTCAGAGACGTCACTTGAATATCAGTAGTGACCTTTCCCGTTTCCAGTTTTTAGTGATACTTGTCTGAATTGGTCAGAGACTTACCTGATAACATTATATTAATGTGTAATTTTTCCCATGTCAGGCTATGGAGTAATCACTGATGTACTATCCTCATATTAGGGCCAGAAACAGCTCAGTTATGTTCTGCAGCAGAATGCAGAGATGCATTATACATTTATAGCCTTTGAGTAAGGAGTGGATCTGTAATTAGGAGGTCCCCAGTCAGGTTCTCCTTCCAGGATCTCTTCAAACTTTAGTCACTTTCTAAGACTGAGTCAAAGACATCACAAATTGATATAAATCTACTACAGTAACATATCAGCCACATTTTCTTAATTTGTAGTGTTATCATGAAACATCAGTGAATATTCTAAAATAATAACTAAACGCGATGTTGTAAATCTGAGATTTTATTCATGGTTAACTCTTTCTGCCATAAAAAAATTCAGATCAGATTTCCACAGTCATTAGGTATGTCAGGTTAAGGAAAAAATGAAGGTGCTGGAGTATACCGGATGCACAATAAATGATAACCTGTGGTAAGTAATCCTTTATTCGACCATGTTCGTACAATCAATAAACATTAAGCGCTTTCATCCACTGCTGTGGACTTCATCAGAATGCCATTACAAATGGCTCATAACAGTTTAAATTCCTTTTTTTGGCCCCAACTCCGCCCTCTTAAATAACTTCCTTAAAGGCACATTATTGCATATATCACTAACTATACATCTAAATAATTAAAAACTTAAAAATATCGAATTCAATACATAAAAATAATTCACATATTCATGCTATCATCTATCTGTACATAAATAATATAGTTAATATATAAAAAATGAATATATATATATAAATATTCATCTATTAATATCAATTGTCAACTTTAAAATAACTTGATAGGCATGGACAAAAATTCATATAATAGTCAGCGAAACTGTAAAATACTATACTGCGCAAAGTAACTATAAAATAGAAGAAAACATAAATAGTCACATATTACAAACTAGGACATCAAGTAATACAAATAAAAATGTAATGTTATTGTGTTTCCAAAATAGGTTTTATCGAAATAAAATCATTCAGTCCTGGTTTCCTAGCAGCATCAGTGTAAATTTGCCAGATAACTTCCTTTTTACTCAATAAAATCTTATAATTACCTCCCTTAGAGTCTATCTTCACTTGATCAATAATACCAAATTTAAAAGTGTGCTCATTACCATATTCAAATATATGTCTACTTAGCGCGTTGTTCATATCCTTATTTTTAATAGAATACAAATGATCGTATATGCGTTTCTTAAAACAACGTTCAGTTTTCCCTATGTAAAATCCTGAACAGAAACTGCATTTTGCTAGGTATATTAAATTATTCGTGTTACAATTACTCCTCAGAAATTTGATAGTAGTCCTATTAATATTATCTAAAATAAGATTCTCTGTTTCTAAAATAACGTAACATTGTTTACATGCGCCACATTTAGTACTGCCAAAACTATTAATTTTATGATTTTTAAAAGTTGATTGTTCTAATTTCTTTTTTAAATTCATTCCAGTCTTATAAACAAATGTTGGAGAAGTCCCAATTATATCACTTACTTCCTCATCCACTAATAAGATGTTCCAATTATTATTTATAATGTTTTTAATAAATCCAACACATGGAGAGTATTCCAAAATACAGGCTCTTGCATACTTGCTATCGTATATAGCATCTTTGTTCTTAAATTCTCTGCCTAATAATGGGGGAAATTTTTTACCCCATTCTTGGATAACATATGCAGAGATATTGTTTAACATATCTTCTGGGAATCCTCGATTTTTAAATAGTTCTTGTATATATTGTATCTCTCTGAGTACATCTGAGTAGTCAGAGGTCATGCATGCTGCTCGGATACATTGACCTTCGTATATACTCCTCATCATAGCCCGTGGGTGACAGCTATTAGATTCCAAATAGCTGTTTGAAAAAGTTTTTTTCCTGTATATATTTGATTTAAAACCCATTTCGGTTTTAGAAATGAATAAGTCCAAATAAGTGATACCCTTATAATTATTTGTGAACGTAAATTTTAAGAAAGAAACTACTGGATTGGTTTAAATAATTCATAAAGCAGTCACTACTTTGCTTGTCCCCCCTCCAAAGGACAAACATATCATCCAAGTAACGAGAATAGTAAACTATATTCTTGTAATATTCACTAGTAAATAAATGGGTGATTTCCCATTCTAACATAACTAGATTCGCGTATATGGGAGTGCAAGCAGCTCCCATAGCTACGCCTTTTGTTTGTTTAAAATTCTCGCCCTCAAATTGTATATAATTGTGGTCGAGTACTAGTGACATGAGGTCCATGATAACTAAAATTTTGTCCCAGTCCAAGCCCGAAAACTTGGTCAAACTGTTACAAAAATATTCTAGACCTGTTTCCTTGGGTATACTGGAAAAAAGGTCTACCACATCTATGGTGATAAACATAATGTCCTCTGACCATATATCCTTAGTTAACTTGGACAAAAAAGACCATGAGTCTTTAACCAGGTGTGTAATTCCATTATAAATAGGTTTAAGCCAATTGTCAATGACTACACCTAATGGATAAACTTTAGAACGACTTCCTGAAACGATAGGCCGAAAGGGAGGGTGTTCAATGTTTTTATGTATCTTTGGAATCCCTACTATACTGGCTAAAGTGGGGTATTCCACCTTCATGAAGTCATATGTGTCCTTAGTTATTCTATGATCAAGCAGTAATTCGTCGATACATAAATCTATACGTTTATACCCAATATTAATTTCATTTATAGAAACAGTTTCATAATTTCCTGATTCATATAAAATTTTGTAAATTTCATTAATGTAGTCCAAGGTATAATATAATATAGCTCCTCCCCATTTATCGGGTTTCATGACCCTAATGTCATTGTTAGTTATTAACTCGTCCAGTAATTTCCTTTCTCCATTACTCAAATTATCCAGCATTTTCTTTTTAATTAATTTACTATTAATACTATACACCTCGTTGGTCACTGCCTTTTCAAAACAAGTTATACTACGATGTGCAGGAGGTATATAGCTACTCTTTTTCTTGATGTCTACCTTCTTATATCCAATTTTATTCTTAAAACACACAGCTAAATTTAATTTTTGTGTGAATAACTTGATGTCAACAATGGTGTCAATCAATTTAAAACAAGGTGTGGGTACAAATTTACTCCCTTTCGCAAATAATGAAAAATGTTAAATTTTTAAGTCTAAATTAGTGTAATTGTAAATATTAAAGTTATTTTGGCAATAAATAATGTCATTAACTGTATTTGGTAATTCCAGGGGTACTAAATTTGTGGGTTCTAATCCCAACTGTCCGTCTGTTTTCTCCATTTCCAACCTTTCCTCTGAGTGCGATTTGTTACATATTGTTTCTCCCTGCGAAAATTTCCTCGATTGTCATAATTATCATCATACAGTCTATTATCTCGATCATATCTATCATTACTATTTGTCTGTTTGAATTCATGTGTCCGTTGATAATTATTAAATTTCTTCCATATATAAGCTTTATTATTCTTATATTGCGCAGATTCTCTCTGCATTTTTTTATCTTTCTTAATATATATATATTACGAGCTTTCTTTTCAGCATAAGAAAACTGTTTGTTATATAGGTCTTTCCATTGCGGAAAGCATAAATCATTAACTATAATATTATTCAATTTTTCTACTTCACTAAGTAGTTTACTCAATTTTTCATCATTTTTTGCAATCAATAACTTCATGAAGTCCATGCCAAAACTGTCGAATAAATTATTAAAATCCTGCACATTTGTTTCATTCATATCAATACCCATAGGGACTTTGAAAAAACATAGTCCCATGGGTACAATTTTTCTGAAACTATAATATGCCCTATAGTCTAATAATATTTTACATGTGAGATTAAATATTTATCTTTATAATTATAACCATACATCTGATCACTTTCAAAAATAAACTATTTTGAAAGTATTACTTTAGTCCCACCAGTTTGTATGACATATCAAAGAACAGCAGCCTCTGATTTTTCCATGAATTGTTTTTGTTAAACTGTACATTGAATATACAGTATATTGAAAAATGCAGGATATTATTTACACATATTCACATTTGAAAAATTGATATATAAACATTTTCTTCAGCTGTGATCAATAATGCTTAAGATGTTCAATAAAAGAAAAACTAAGCTGTTTCACTTTAATATTATTCAATGCATTCTCTGGGAATGGTCACTAATCATATGAGCAAAATCTTTGGTTGCAGCCATGGATTATATAATCATCATAAACCAGCCACATTCAAGTGCCAAGTGCCAGGCCTATTTCTGACAGTGAAATGGAATGGCTGTCACAACAAGGCCCACCAACAAAACTCAGTGTTGACATCCACTTGTGCAACCAATGCAGGGGTACATGGTCAGTTCTCAGAGTGAATCTGCATCTTAATAAATAATGTGTCAAAGTTAGTTCTTAATTAACAGCTAGACTATCTTGCTGTGTGGCAGAGTTATCTCATCTCAGCTAGCAGATTAAGTGTCTCCTACCTCCTATTTCCTTGGATAATAGGGTTCCTAGTCCTACGTCTGTGCATCCATGTTTATAGTACATGGTTTGAAAAAGTCAGGGGCAGCCAAGGTAGTTTACATCTGCTTCTGTACTTAACCTTACTTGGATAGGCACCTTACTTTTTGTAGGGTCTGTCAGAAAACAGGCTATAGTAACAAACTTGTGTACAAATTTTGTATGGTAACCCTCTAGTTCTAACATCTTATAATTTGGTATTGGATACATGTCAGTTCATGGTAGCTTCTATTTTGTCTCTTTGGGATCCAATTACCCCTTTCTAATCACATAACATAAATATCTGTCCTCTGTCATACAAAGCTTACTTTTGGCAACATCAGTTGTAAGTCCAGCCTGATTTAAAGACTCCATCACAGCTCACCTTTTGAATAAACATGACTTCCAATGTTCTGAGTAAATTGCAATGTCATTAAGGTATGTTGATTAGTTTCTGACATGAGATTTTAGTACTTTATCCATGAGTATATGAAAGATGATAAACGCTCTATGAAGCACCATAAACATCACTTTTAGCAGTCTCTGATTTTGCAGAATGGCCTTGATTTTGACACATATTTCTGCTCTTTTATAACAGGTCCATATAAGTTTATGGAAAACATAATCTATTGAATCTCTGTTTATCGAAATCAATAAATCAAAAGCTAAATTCAGCGAAAGTTCTCTTCAGTGCATTTCTTCCCAGGGAAAGAAACTAGTGGACCAACCTAGCGACCGTCACAAGAACCACATAATTTAAAACCCAGCAAAGTGGAAGGCTCCCACCCCCCCCAACAAAATATACCAACTCTGAGATCACACTACAGTGGGGTAAAGGGCAAATTTCCAATGATGGCCCACTAGTTTCTTTCTCTGGGAAAAAAAAATTGCTGAGGAGATTGTTCACTGAACATAGCTTTCAATTTATTGAGTTCAATAAATAGGGATTTGATGGATTGTGTTTTTGATAAAGTGATATAGACCCCTTTCATAACATATTTGATTTTCTGGTAAACTACTAAGCATTACAGACATTAGTGTATTACACTTCTTATTTTTAGAAAATGCATTTAGTACAAAAATTGTTGTTTAGCAACTCTCTGGGTGAATAAGAGGAATATTTAAAATTATTCCTAATTTTGGGTCTTTGACCTACATAATATTTTGGATTTGTCCTCGAATCTTGAGCAAATAATTTGGGGGCTATATCTGTGAAGTCCAAAGAGTAAGAAAATATAGTGGCATATACCGTCGGTGTAATGAATGCTGTGTTTTCTTTGGCTTCATAGATAAACAGACTCTACCAGTCCTCCTTGGGAAATTTGTGGTCATCAAAAGCCTTACTTTGCACAATTTCTCTATATTCTCATCCACTGTAGGCATTGAATGCGTCATAGGTTCAAGGGTTAATGTGTACTTACCAGGTTAATGATCTGTGAGGATTTTAGAAAGCTTAGCCTTAAATTCCCATGGGAGTTTTAGGCCCATATATTTTGCAATGTGAATAACCCAGGGACAGGATGAACAAGGATATGTTGGGGCATTTACATGTTTCCCCTATCCATGAGGGACTGGGGTACTAAACCAGGGAAAAATGTGCAGTTCCAGTCACCTAAATTACAATTGGATTGGAGTAAAAGAAGTACTTTGCTTTGTACTGAGCAGAGGATGGTTCGACAGAAGAGGTATTCTCTGTAAAACATACCTATTTCTCTAACATTTTCTATTTATTTGGCAAAAAAGAATGAGATATCTTAAGCAGGTGTCTACAATGCAACAGGGTTTTTGAATGTGCAATAGGTCTGATAGGATAGGGTCTATTGAACTGTGTACACAAGGAAGTGGTCACTACTCAGTAGCATGTACGATACTGAAAAGCGGGAAAAGGCTTTGAGATGGTCTGTATACTTTTTATGATTTAGGCCTTAATTCTTTTAGTGAGCAAGTGCTGTGGTCATTTCAGTAGTGGCAAGCGATTGGACACATACATATCAAAAGAGACATTATACTAAATGACTGGCCTAATGAGTGCCAAGCACAGCGGAATGAAAACATTACTAGACTTGAATGCAATGTCTTTAGATATAAGTTGCACAATGAAAAAGGAAAGGACTTCCTTGAAATATTGTCAGATTTAAATATATTGTTCAGTTTTTGGAAATTATTACAATATTTTATAGAGCCATCTGTTTATGGATCAACACAATTGGATTGTTCCATTCATGTTAGAACTCATCAATAACCATAGCTCTCAACCTTTTAGCACAAGAAATATGGACAAAGCCTAAAATAATGCAGGAACAAAGGCACAAAAATCGGGTCGGATTTTAAATATTGCAATTATAAACTTAGAAAGTTGATAGAATAGCAGGATCTGTGTTAGTATACATATTCTAAATGATATGAAGTGCGAAACTTAAATGTATGCCATTATTTACTAACTTCACTCTACAGTGATTTGCCATAAAAACACAAATTTTATGAGGAACAGACCAAAAATATAAGGCAAACATCTGGACTTACTGCAAACACCTGGATAGTTGAGAGGTATGTTAATAACACCCACTTTAGGCATTTTCTTCACTTCCTCACTTATTTTCTTTTCTTTGGGACTCTTGCCATCCTCTATAGTTTAAGAGTTTCCTTCTCCTCTGGCACAGTTTAAATAGGATTCTGTACTGAATCTGTTTCATTAGCTAGCTCGAGGCAAGACAAGTCTTCATTTCTCTGTAAAAAAATATTTCAGTTCTTTTTTCTGGACATCATACAATGTTCTTCGAACTGTCCAGCAATGATACTTTACTGATTACTTATCATATCTGACTACTACATAGCACATGAAAATATAAACAAAACACTGTGCTTTATCCTTTGCCTGTGTCATGCTTCCTACTGATTCTGTTACTTAGCATTATTAAGCTGTAAAGCTTGTCACATTTTAACAACGAATGCAAATTAAAATATTAAAGCATCTGTAGGCCATTTCTGAACTAATAAAACTTAAAAGTAATGTACCATCAGCTTCCCCTTTAGTTCAAGCTCACTCACTGGTGCATGCGCTGCATTTCATTTTCAAGTTATCCACAGTAAAATTGTTACTGATATTGCACCCCACATTGACTTCAAATATAGCCCTGAAATTCATATACTAGGCACAAATGTCTATGAATAGGAGATCCAGTTCTGTCAAGACTTCTGATTCAGATATCTAATCCTACTCCCACTGCCTCTAACTCTCTGACCTGGTTTTAAACACACTATGGTCATACCACTAACATTATACTGCCGAAAGAATGTACAGATTTCAGATCTATAGCAGCTCTGTGGATTCTTTCTTAAATACTTGAAAAAAATGTGTATAATCAGATCCTAGATTATATACAAAGCATGATATACTAAAAGGCCCATAATTTCGATTCAGAGGAAATTTTAGTACTATTATTATTGCTGACATTTATCTTCCCAGTCAAATATTTGTCAATATAGACAAGGGATTGTTTAAAAGATCCATATTTTCATTGCTAAAATGGGACATTTGAGGCAGATGGCCATTGCAGACCCTTACAAAAATCATTCTTGTGATAAATTCTTAAGAAACAAAGGCTAACACATTTTACTGGTTTAGGAAATAGTTACCAGACCTTTCATCCATGGGATGAAACAGCTTGCTCACAGATGATTATAGAATTTTTAAAGTGTGCCCCAGGGATCTGTGCCAGGCCCTTTATGCTCCTCTCTGTTTGTAAGTAGACTTCCATGGGAAATACCACATGTCGCATGCCCCTTATATGCTGATGATACTGCATCTGTCAGCTCTAGCTAGGACATCTCATCATTAAACAACAAAAATTGAAAATAATTGGCCTCTGCCCATAAATGACCATTTGACAATAAATTGACCTTGTATCTTGAGAAATTCATTTCAGTGCTATTCCTAGCAACAGATGAACTAAAGCTATTCCTTCTCTTGCTCATGATGTTCCTATAGGAATATTAATTTTCTATGTCTCAAGTGAAAAATACTTGAGTATTGAGCTAGGTGAAAACCTTGAATTCCCATATAGAGCTAATAGGTAACAAGGATTTGATTCATCTACATCTTCTATAACTTGCCAACAAGGCCTTACATATATTTACAGCTAAAGGCAGGACGGCCATTGCAGTAGGTATACTCATGCCCAGGCTGGAATGTGCATTGCCTAACACAGCCATGCATTGTTCTCCACATATAAATTTATTACAAATAACAGAAAATAAAACCCCAAGATTTGTTCTTTTAGCTGAGCTCAGGGGATATCACCATCTGTCTAGAAATCTATTGGATTCTGATCACTGCCAGATCCACCTTTCTGTTCGATTCCCTTAAGTTTCAAAATTCTAAATGATAACTAATACCCTCTCCCTAAAACAATCCTTCATGTCTCATAGCACCAGCTATGACCTAAGAACAGATTGTTTCACCAAGCTCTTTAGACCAAACTTCTAAAGGTTTTTTAGTAAAATTGCCTCTTGGAACACATTGCCAAAGAAAATGAAGACAGTGAGCAACTTAACAGAATTTAGGAAAAATGTTGAAGTCTACCTTATTAATGAAAAAGTGAATTATTCAGAAACAAAGTCTAACACATTTGTGAGACCTTTTCCCATTGAATCTTATTACTTATTTTTGCTCACTGTTTAGGGTCCCATTTCTATTGACGATGCTGTTTGTAACTTTGCTGCAGCATTAATTATATCGCTGTATATTATTTAAAATGAATTGCAAACACTACCTAAGTTATATTTGTTTCTAATTCCTCATACGGTAAACACATTAACCTTACCATGTTAACTCCTTCCAGAGACACAGTATTCCAGTAAGCATGTCATCTGCTGATTGTGCTGCTTAATGTTAGTTTTATGTGTTACTTGCTACTTTTATTCTCTCTGCAAATAATATTATTATTTTCTAAAGAGTTAAGGGGACATTCTGGCATTACTTCTCTTTTTCCTTAAAGGTAATTTATACTATAATAAATGTCATTATTATCATACTTCCATTGTTTAGTTTTATCTGTAGCTATTGTTGAACTTTTTCCTTATTTATATATTGTTAAGGCTTTCCGCATTTTGTATGAAACTTGTCACTGGGCAGCATTCTTAAAGGGCCTAGCTACAGGCGTTAAGACTGTGACATAAAATGTCCTTTAAATTCAGCTTTTCAGAGATGCATTGGCTACAATGAGAAAATACCTCACTTTTGACTAATATGCATGTTTCTGAATCACTCAGTAATTGACAAAAATGCTAATGAGTACAATGCTATGGTAATCACCAGTGACAGCCCACGCATCATATTAGCATAGGTCTCCCCCATTCACTTCCCACACATATACATGAACAAACACATATGCATGTATGCACACACATGGACACAGCTCCACACTTCTCAATTGTCCCTGATTTAAGATAACATCCTTGATTTTGCCCCTTATTTTCCTCTATGCCCCTGTCATAGATGAATGGAGTCCGTCACACAATAGACATTCATACATCTTCCAATTCATTTCCAGTTTCCTGCTGCAAAACCAGTTGTTCTGTTCCCTTTTAATGTAATTTATAGTCACATTAATTATAATAATAATAATACTCATTGAGGGTCCAGGATGGGATGTTTTCAATGCTGAGATTAAAGAGGCCAGAGACAATATGCTCCATAGCTTTACATATAAGTCTGTTGGCATTAATCGATAGTTAGTGGGGTCTCAGATTGGGCTACTCTTCTGTAACTGCATAAAAATGTCTGTTTTCTAGGCTTCCAAAATGTAGGCATGTTTCTTGTTGCAAAAATATGTTAGGAAAGTTACTATTATTATTTATTGCCTTTTGTTTACCAAGATGGTCTGGCTGGGCACTCAAGCCCATTTTCAACAGAGGTCCAGTGAGAATAGTTCCATTGTGTAGCATTTCTTCATTGTCTTTGTTTACCTTGTATGGTAAATCATTTTTCAACTGAAAATACAGGCACGGGATAGGACTGACCTGCTTATCGGTTTCTTTTACTCTTAGTATATTTCTTAAGTCCTGCTTAATGCATCATTGTCTCACTACTCTTTCTTAAATTTTTATTGCCTCTCTGAAAATCTACTAAGTCAGGAACACTTGTATCAGTATACTGACATGATATAGAAGGTATAGCTTTTGACCTACAAATACACCTTTATAGATGTTACTTCTTCATTGAATCCTTCATCTACAAATGTAACTCATTTCTTCTGCTTTTATTGTTGACCCTTCCTTTACTTTTACTTCAGTGATGTTCTTTCTGACCTATCTGTTTTGATATTACAGTTTCTACTCTGACTTCGGTCACTAAATGAACAACTGTTGTTTTCTGGTAAGACTCAGTAACAGGTTTGTGATAGCAGTCACATTTTTCTATTTTCAAGCCAAAGCCAGATTTTAGTCCATTTTTAGTTTCTATGTCTACCCTTTCTTCTTAACAGGACTGTTTTTAAGAATATATTAGGCTAATGTTGCTACCTCATTGTTACAGTATATTCAGAATTTTGTTTTCTTCACAAAGTGTCCAGGCTGCTGTTGCCCCAACCGCATTCTCACTAGGGGGTATATCATGGCCACAAAGTATTTGATTGTGCTGTCTCCTCCCATAATTTCCCCAGTGCTTTAAAGTGAGGGGCATCTTGACCCATTATGACATGATGTATTAAATTAGCTACCAGAGCTACAGAATGAAGTACTTTAAACAACATAGTTTGAATTTCTATTTGTGTTATAAGGTACCCCTTTCTGTCTCCATGGACACATTAACTCCCTTATATCATTTATGTCTACAGACATATGGCTCATTAATAACTGTGACTGTGCTCCTAGAGAACATCATACAATCATACATTTATATCAATGAAAACAAAACATATTGAATGTTTTCTGCTCCTGTGCTCCTAGAATCAAGTAGCTGCTTCACTTGCTTCCCATACATTAATACTGCAGATATGGCTAACAGTACTGGCACCGAGGTAATCTGTTTGTCCTACTGTTCTAACTATTACTTTATCACGTTACTTCAGTATGTAGATTTTCATTATCAACATGTTGGTTGCAAATCACATTTTTTATAAACACACCATTTACATTTTCCTTAAAAGATTTTGGCTAGTGATCAGATTTTATTAGATATAGCATTATTATTAGTAATTAAGATGTTCCCCTTTTCCCACATCTGAAACTGTCTATTACAGTTGTCAGCTTCTGCGTGGTTACAGACATCTGCATACCTGTATTTAGAAGCTTATGCTGCTCAAGGTTAAACAGTGCTTCCTTAGACAGAAATCTTTAATTTTACACAACTAGTTTAGCAGTACTTTTAGGGATGCTCCGAAAATCTACTTCTGAAAAGCCTATTTACATAAATTTCCTGCCAGTGCTATTTGGAACTTATCATCTGCCATAATGTCAATAACTGGACTTTTACTGTTCACTTCTGGTTCTAACCAATCTTTAAAAGATGCCTTACATCAGATATTTGAAATATTAGCACTTTACTTGAATAAAGTATTCAGTTATGAAATTTCTTGAATTGTGTTTCAGATGATACTAGCCCTAGCTGTTAGTTCTTTTTTTTTCCTCGGTTTTTGATAATCCAAATAAATCAGAAAAGCAGGTGTTAACACACACACATGCATTTAGTTCTGAGTGCTTTCTAATGTAAGCAATGAAGATAAACATTTATCCCAATAAGATTAAGCCTTATTCTTTCGGGTGGGATATGCTTCAACATCTTTCTCCTTACTGAGTTACAGTGATGTATGGTAGTCTCCGGGGCAATCATACAGCTACAATCAGATTCATATTTTCCTGGAGATAGCAAAAATGTCTACTTGTTGCCTCATTGCTCCACATGTCATCAAATATTTATCTTGGTTTATATCGGAGTCTCCAGGAGTTCCTCCATATTTTTGTAAGTTTAGGAATAAACCAATAGGAGACAAATCGGTTTTCTCACTCTCATTTCAGGTGGTACACACAGACAAATAAAATGTATCTTTCTAGGTGGGCTATTTAACTCAAATGTCTTGCACTTGCAGATTGTAATGTGATAATGAGAAAACAATGGAGTTTGGCATAAATCAACCAAGTTGTGCCCAGTGAGTGTAGCAAGTAAGACTTAGTGGATGCAATGCCACTGATTCAAGTGCAGTTTAATTATGCAAATTCTAAAATAAATGGAACATTCCATGACAAATGAAAACACACTTTTTACTTACATTCTCATTCTAGGTTTGGAAATACAATGTAAAGCCTTTTAATGAAATGCCAAAATTCTTACAGTTTTCATGTATTAGTTCCTTTTAAGCTGCCTGACACATTCCAAATTAGGTTCCTTATGTTCCAGATGTAAATCAACAGGTGAAATTTGGGTACTGTGGAGGTAAAATCATATGCAAGCCTCTAGTGTGCCACAGGTAAATCCACAGCTATGCCCTTCGTTCTCCATGACTTCTTTGGATTGTAGATCTCCCAAGAGTCTCCACTGTTAGTCTTGAAAAATCCCTCTCTTAAACAGGCAAACAGATTTTAGTCAAGCCAATTCCTATTCCATCAGAAAAATAATTATTTTGTTTCTTTTTGTTTATGCTACTGCTCTGCCATCAATGCTTCAGACAATGTTTAATTAACCTAGTTTTTGGAGTCCTTGTAAAACTTAGCTGTAATAGCTATGATGTGAGATAAGGTAGTATTGCTGCTGTTCTGGGTATTTATCCACAGCTGACATCCTTATAAGTTGTTCTCCAATTGGCCACCTGTTTATCCTTGCCTGTTTTATATGTTCTGTTGTACATGTCTTTGATCTCCATTTAGGTAAGCTTGTATCACTCAGCAGTGGGGTAGATTGTACTCCACAGACATATGTCCTTTTTTAAACAAAATATATCTTTATTGAATTATCACTTATGACATTGGCAATTGTACATTTATATCAATGAAAACAAAAGATATTGACATGTTTTCAGTTGCAGACATTATAAATAACATATAATCTTTTATACAGTCATTTTCAATTGAACATTACACAGCTCATTCAATTCCTACCTTCCCTTAAACCTCATTCTTCCTTCAAAGCATTATTCTGCATATATTTTTCCCACATTTTTTTTCTATGTAATTTACTCCTATCCTTTTCTATAGATCCAACTTCAATTTCCTTTATATCTGTTACTAAATTCAGTGCTTCCAATATGGTTGATTTAGACATTGATTTCCATTTTCTGCTAATTGCTTTTTGGCAGCCACCAGAATTAAACTCTATAAGGCCTTACTATATCTAGACAATTCAGATCCTGTATCACAGCTCAAAAAATCAATGTGCTCACACAGTATTTCTGACAGAGGAGTCTGTAAGGAATTTTTAAAGTCTGCCAACTCATTGCACTCCCAGAAAATGTGTTCTGAATTACCTTTTTCTTCCCCATCACACCTCTAACATTTTCAGTCTTCCTGAGAAAAATTTATTTGGAGTCTGCTTGGGGTATAAAATATCTTTGCAGACACTACCAGGCTAAAATCATAGCTTTTCTAGACTTTGTACCATATTTGGGAGTCTTACATATATCTTCTCATCGTATCTTAGTGAATTGCTTATGCAGTCCTTCTTTCCACGCTTTTCTAACCTCCTCTGATTGATTCCTATCTTTATCATACAATATTTTATATGCCCTACAAAGCATCCCTTTTTAATAGAAGCTTCTGTTCAAGATTCAACCAAAAGCTCTACCAGTGCTAGTCTTTTACTTAAGATCCCCTATTCCTTTCACTTTTCCTATACTCTGATATTAGCCCTTGCAACTGAAGGCAGTCTATAGCCTGCATTTTAGACCTCTTCCCATTCCATTAAATTCCTTTCTCATAAGTTCATAGGTAGGTACTAGGCTATCAGCTCAAGGGCCTAAGTAAGCCTAGCCAACAAGGTTCACTGGCTTAGGCCACCCAAGAAAGTCAATTTCCTGTGCCCCTGTCAAGCACAGCCACAGAATTCATCCCTGGGGTGTATTTCCTATTTCCCATCTACTCATCAAGATTTTTCTTGAAGAGTGCTAATGAGGAACTTTGCTTGACATAGATGGGTAGCTTGTTCCAGAGTATAGGAAGACTCTGGGACAGGAATCTATCGCTCCTGCATGTCCTGTTTATTGTGGTGACAAGGTTTAGTTCCCCAGAGGGTGTAGCTCAGAGGGATTCCGATTTCTTTAGGTGTAGCATGTCCAACAGATCTGGGTTTAACATAGCTTTATATGTTAAGCAGAGATCTCCTCAAAGTAGGCGATATGCTACAGAGTAAAGCTGGAGTTTTTTGAGACGGTCAGTGTAGGGCATCCATTTGAGGTCAGTAAGCTCTTTGTGAGGTACTTCTGTGGCCATTCCAGCTGCTGCAGATGTCTTGTGGGGTACATTCCAACAGGGGCATTGTACTCTATAATGGGTCTAATGAGTGCCGAGTAGAGGGGAACAATGACCTTTTTTTTCCTGGATGAGAACCCTTTTGTGATGAGGTGTGCCACATAAAAGGATTTCCTGACTACTGTGGCGATGTGATTATCAAAGGAGAGACTACTGTCCACCTGGGTCCCAAGGTCTCTTATCACACATTTGGCATTAAGTAGACTGCTGTTTATGTGGTAGTTCATGTATACAGAGTTTTTACCAAAGGGGATGACAATGCACTTTTTGGCATTGAGCTTGAGGCCATGCCTCTGACACCAGGCATCTGTCTCAGTGAGGCCCTTCTGTAAGATGTCCACATCATTTGGGGACTCAACTATGGCTCTTAGTTTACAGTTATCTGTGAACTTCATTAGCCAAAAGCCTTCTGTGTTAGCCTGTACTTCAGAGAAGTAGATACCAAACAGGAGAGGTCCCAGGACTGAACCCTCTGGTACTCCACTTGTCACTGGTTTGAAATCAGATTTGGAGTCTGCAACTTTTACAGCGTGGGTTCTTTCAGTGAGCCAGTTGGCAACCCATCTTATGACATAGGGATCTATACCAATTTAGTGAGTTTAGCTATAATTCCAGAATGGGGGATGGTGTTGAAAGCCTTGGGGAGGTCAAGATAGGCTGTGTGTACCACTTTACCCTCGTCTATGGCTTTGGTGACTGCCTCAAACAAGTCAATCAGGTGCAGAAGGCATGATCTGCCTTTCACAAACTCGAACTGAGTGGGGTCCAAAGTTTGGAGGTTACCAATGTCTTTGTTTATGTGTTGCATGATGATATGTTCCATGGCCTTGCAGACCAGGATCATCAGGCTAATAGGGCAATAGTTCCCAGGATCAGTGGTGGCTCCCCCTTTGTGGATTGGGATAACTGTTACTGTGCACCATTCAGTTGGCACAAAGTCTGACATGAGACTATGATTGAACATGGTGCTTAGGTGGGGAGCCATTTCGTTCTGAAGTTCATGTAAAATGCAGCCTGGGATGTTGTCCAGTCCCATGGATGCAGTGTTTTTGGTTTTAGAGAGTGCAGCTTTCACCTGCATAGATGTGATTACAGGGACTCTGCATTCTTACTGTATAGATATGGGCCCTTTAGGGGGTGATGGGGGGTAAAGTTACCACCGAACCTATCTGCCAGGATGTTGGCAATATCAGCTGGTTCTGTAATTTTCATGCAGTTGTACTGTAACTTGAGATTTTTTGACATAGCTATAGAATGCTTTGTGGTTGCCCTTAGAATCAGTGGTGATTTTTTGTTTAATTTTCTCTAATTATTTTCTCCCAATACCTTGGTTCCTTTGCTAGTTTTCTTTAGTAACTTCCATCCCCTCTTGTCTATTGTCTGTATCCCTATTTGCATTCATATCTATTGGTAGAATTTCCTTTATCCAATACTGTGTTTGGCTTAGTTCTTAGAATATTGTCTTCTATTTATGAATATAATATTCTATATGACTATTATTATTCTCTTTAAGGATTTGCATCCAAAATCCCAGGCTCTCCTTGTTTCTTGAGCTTCCTCATTTAATCATTCCTTTCCACTTTTGATTATAGATTTCTGTGTGTGCTATGTGTAGGAGCCTTAACTGTATATCATTAAAATATCCTTTCAAATCAGGTAAACTCAAACCACCTTATTCTATTGAAGGATCAACTTATCCCACTTCACTCTTGCCCTCCTCCCCTCCCAGATAAAATCCTTCAACTCTTTAATAATTGCTATACACAACTATTTCTCAGGTTGACAAAAATAAGTCTGACGTGTGTAAAACTAAAGGGACTGAAATCATTTTCCTTGCATGTGTATTACTATCTATATCCATAAAACAGAGCTTCCAGTTTCTCAGTTTTTGTATTATATTTTCTTTAGTCTCTTCACATATATCCTTAGCTGTCATAACAGAATCCTTGTTAACCCATGCTCGTAAGTACTTCATTTTATAATTTCCCCATAAATATGGGTATTGCTAAACCAGTTCGTGTGTGAGTGTGGGTGCATAGTTTACAGATATTGCCTTTGTTTTATCTTCATCAGTTTTGTATCCTCAGAAGACTTGAAACTTTCCCAGAATGTTCCACAACACTGAAATGTCCTTTTCTAGTTTTAACATGAACAAAGTTGTATCATCTGCAAATAAAGTCAACTTTACTTGACTATAATACCAATTATATCCTTGAATTTCTGAGTCCCTTATTTTCTTTGCCAATGGTTCTAAATATAACACAAATAACAAAGGGGGAAGAGGACACATTTGCCTGGTTCCTGTCTTCAAATAGAAATTATAACAGAGCCCCCCCCACTTTAATTTTCATCTCTAATCTCTCATACAGTTTACTTATTATTGGCATCTGAAATAGTTATTGGATGTGTATCAAAACTTTCAATTAAATGCACATGTTCCTGTAAAATATAGTTTCTGTCTAGCCTAGTCCTATTCTTGTACCATGGGGAATAATATGTAAATTCTCTCCAAGCTGCTACTACTGAATTCACATCTTCCATATCAAATATTTTCATAAATTTCTTCAAACATCTACTCTTGTTTTATTTCCCTTCTGGCCCTCTAGTGCATATTCACTGTTGCAAATCAAATTCTAGTCCCCACCTGCAAGTTATATTCCCTGCGGAATATAACTCTCCCATAATTTCCTTAACCTCCATAGCAGCAGTTTTAGTTGGAATGTAAATACATGACAGCATAATCCTCCTCCCTTGATAGTACCCTCTTACTGCTACAAATCTACCATTATTGCCTTTTTTCACTCTATTAGTGTTGGAGCTCCTCTAGCAATTATACAAGCCCTCCTTTCTCCTTTGCCCTAGATATTCTGCTGAATAACCATCTGAAATCCTTGTTGTTATCAAATGTACATGCTCAGCTCTTGCCAAATTTGTCTCCTGTATCATAACTATTTGTACTCTACATTTCATAACATAGCTAACTCCTGTTTTTTTTTGTATATAGCGTGAGACCATTCACATTAAATGATAATAGGGAAAGTGCTTCCATTATAAAAGGTTATCATTCCCCCTGTCATGTAACAGCTTTTTTGATGTCTAGTTTCAACATTTGTGTTACATGCATTCACTAATCTTTGGCAGGTTGATCTTTTATACAGTTGCTTCTTGGCATGTCCATTTGAACCTATGTCACATCTTACAAGACTTTTTGTTTTAATGAAAACGGTTAACAAAAAATAACTAAATAAATAAATAAAACATACACAATCCCAGAACACCCCCATAACCTATTAACTTAACTCATTCCCTCCAAGTGACGCCTCCAGGTACATCTGCAGTTAACTCCTACTGATGCCTCCAGGCATCAAACATTGCTTACTCATACTTGCATCAATAATTCCAAACCCATGCTATGTACAAGGTTTTAAAAGGTTTCATCTTAAAGCTTACACAATGGCAAACTCAACTGCATTAATATTTGACTTCTGTCTAGTGCAGGTAAATATATATTAATTGTTGTTTTTATGACATTAATTTATATGGATAAAATTGTCACACTTTTCTAAATACCTCAACAGCCAAGTAACACAGACAGAACTCCTTAGTCTCATATGAAAGCTCCCAGCTAGATGAACAAAATGCTGCCGAGAGTATGTATGTAACTTGAATGGTTGCTGAAATATTGTAAGTTGTTTACAAACTATTACAAACATAAGAGTTACTGCATTTATTGTGATGTATAAAATTCAGCTTAAGACCTAGAACTTAAAAAAATACTATCACTATAAAAATGGTTTGTGCTGAAGTGTTTGCTATTTATACATCTTTCATAACCCATATGGTTCCTGAGATGTGAACACTTTTTGAAATGTGAGGACATAATTTGATTTGGTCAAAAGGCTTAGGCTCCTCCCACTGGAAGTTACAGTACAAACTTCCTGAGCTCCACTGGAGTGAATGGGTTAATAGAAACACACACAACTATATACATCTTCAAATAATGATGTTTAAGCCTCCTAATAGGAAAAAATTGCCCCAGATTGAAAGCTACAATCCACAAGCACTGATTGACCTTTCAATAAGGTTATCCATGCTAAGACACATGGTACAGCCTGTGCCTCTACTTGCATTAAGTGTTGTCTGTTTTTGTCTTATCTTTATTCCTCTTACTGATGTAGAAAACAACTTGAATGCTTTCAGAAAGCATTATCTTTTATCCATTGAAAGAAAAAAAATATTCTGTTTTTATTGCCCTCTTATTAGCTTGTCTACATGGAAATATGTGACCCAGATACACAGTTGCCTTTAGCTACAAGCTTCTCATCTTGCACTGTGAACATTATTTGCTAAAGGAAAGCTTTTCCTTACATTTAGTATTCTCTTATTTATTTGCTTCCACTTAATGCTTAACACTTGTTGTCAGATCAAGTCAAGAGCCTTAATCCAGTCATTCCCCTATGCAAAACTAAGAAAAAAGCATATAAATTTTACTTATATCATCATCTAAATACTTTTACAACTCAATTCCTCACCTCAGCAACCCAAGATTACAACCTATTATTTTAAACATGCTTTTGGTCAAGAGTTCTTCTCTTTTTACATTGCAGTGCCTACATTTCTTAAAACTAAATGAGAGAAAAGAAAGAAGAAGTAAAAGAGGCACCTGTTTACTTTAGTATCCCTATTACACCCCAAAATAACTGAAAATGCATTAATATATTTCCTGCATGTATATGTCGTGTTTTAGAAAAAAAACTACTATGAATGAACATTGTTTTACTTAGAGTTAGCTCTTTCCTTCCTCTTCCACTCTCCTCAATGCTCTTCCAAACATTAGTCACATGAGGTAGGGCATATGCTTTGGAGTCCCCTAAAAGTTTAACAAAGTCAAAAAAGTTCAATATGTCCAGTTTATGTTGTTCAGCCATATGTCGTGTGACTGCTGTATTGAAATCCAACATCTATTCATTAATTTCTGAGTTGCTGCTTTTCTTCCTGTTATTGTCCATCTCCCAACTCCAGTCTCTGTTTCATTTCCAACTTACTGCTGATTCTTCTAGTCAACTTCTGTGCTTTCTCTATCTCTCAAGCATTTTCCTTTGGAACATTGTAAAAGGTTTCACTGGCAAATTCTCTCTATGATGTTTATTATAAGAAGAGTAAGAAGCAGATTCCCCTTTTTATTTGATAGCTCACTTTTTGTTGGACAAACTTTTGTATTTCCTTTTTAGTATGTTCTGCATCAAAAACTTGCTTTGATCCTCCAGGAAAAAAAAATATTCTGAAGATTGCTGAATACAGCAGGTTGAATCTTACTCTTGCCTCTCAACATTCCCTTATTGCTGGAATAAATTTATTCTGCCGGGTGTACAGTAGGTTAATCATTTTCCAAAAGCACTGCACTGCCTCCAACTTTTAGTACTTTCTCCTTCTGCCACACTTTCATCAGAATCAGCTCTGCTGGTAGGATTTCCTCTTTACTATTAGTTGTCAGCTGCTTTCTCATGGCCAGATTTTGAGCATACACACAATGTTCCCTTTTGATTAACAACTACTACTGTGGAATACCAGTCCAGTTGCTTATTTTTGCTTTCATAAAATTAATAGTCTGTTCCTTCCAGCATTTCTGGTATAGCAGAAAATCTTAGGTTTTCCCTAAGCATTCTGTTCTCTAATTCTATTATTTTTTAAACATCTCCTCTTGAGCAGTTTCATGTTCAACCAGCATTTTCTTCATTTCAACCTCTGATGTTTGCAGTTTTATCAGCTCACCTAAATATTTGTTTAAAGCTTCTTCAATTTTTCCAGCCTTTTGTTCTATGAGTTGACATACTCCTTCAGTGTTTTGTTTATTTTAATCAGCTCTGAGCACAACTGACTTATTTTTTCTCTAGATACTGTAAGTCATGTCTTGCACCAAAGCTGGAGCTTGAACTTGACTTTCTTTCAGGTTCTCTATACTTCTTTTCTGATGAAATCTAAACAGTGCACTTACTAGCAAGCAACTAAAATTTATCCAAAAAGACAAACTCACTGGCTCTCTTTTCTGAGTTTCAGTTTTCACACTGGGAGAGCTGACTTATGCTGTTACTCAGTGTGCAGCCATCCTGGAAGTTTTCTCCACAGACATATGTCCTTGGAATTGAACTGTGACTATAACCTTAGCCTGCCTCTCTATTACCCATATACAATTCCTATAATTTTCCTTGGGATTTTGATTATTCATCCTCAGTATTGCTAAAGCACTATGCCCAGTTGCAACCTTCAGTTAAGTTATAGACCACTTTGCTGCCCTAAGCAGCTCCGTTTCCCCTCCTCCCAGAATTACATCCTTCTTTACATCAAACTAGGCAATACTAGATATGGTCTTGCTGATATAGAGACTGACTAGAGTACAAGCTATATTTGCATATTACTTTCTATGTTTTGCACTCCCTTCTACTAGGTGCAAGTTTAGTTAACTCTCTATAGTAAAATTCAATAGTCAAGCAAACACACACTAACACCCTTGAATTACTTTGTTCTGCGACAGTGCACCTGCACATTACTTCTTCACCTTCTGTTTTCAGGCTATTAGCCAAGCTATTAGAACTACATTCCTCGAGGCACTGTCTAACTGCTTCTTAATACTCATTAATAACCATTTAATTCTACTTTCACTGCACTCCACATGTTGCAGCTACAAATATTTACTGATGTTAGAGGCTAGCCTCTCTTTTAGTGCAAATACAGCACACTGGAGTTATCACCACCTATACCAACACTGCATCTATAAGCCACTCAATAATAACAAGCCATCTTACGATGAGATACTTCAAAAGTCTCTTCCTAAACCACAAACTGTTTCTGAAGAGATATCCTGAATCGCAAACTCATAAGAAGTATAAAATTTCACATACTACTCCTTTATCACCACTTATCACAAATCCTACTGAGAGAGTCATCATACCAGCCCTTCTGAACACTAAAGGCACTGTTGGCCAACAAAACCATAATAATATGTTCTAGTTAGTGGTGATTTTAGAAACAGACACTCAAATACTCCACTCTTCCAGCTTGACAAAGATAGAGTGACTGTAAACTGCCTATCAGGATACAGCATATGGTAGGTGTCTAGGGCTTTCATTTCACCAAAGTCATTGTACAAGTGTAAATGACTTGAGAACCATAATCTGGATTATATGAAGGGTGAGATGATAGAATTTACAGAGTACATGCACAAGGCTGGCATAAACTTTCCCTTCAGTAGCATCCTACCTTCACCAAAAATGATGTCTCAGTAAAAAGAAAAGATGCCTGATTTTAACAACTGGCTCATTTACAAATTTCATTCTAATGGGGAATACAATGGGTATTACCCTGAAAGGAGGTGTCACTATCCTACCTGCCTCTCCAGGACTGGCCTGCACATTTCACCACTTTAGAGTTTGATATGTTGGCCAGGACTTTCATTATGCCCATAGTGGCTTTTTTACTAAGTATAAGCCTATCAACCTAGCCAAACCAAAGTAATTGATTATAGGGCTGGCTCAGTTCAATGCTCTAAGTCTGCATAAGAAACTGCTCTCCTTTAAAAGTTAAAAAGTGCATAGAAACAAAATCTGCTCTTCCATTGCCAAGTATGAATTCAGAATTACCTTTTCTGTCAGAGACAATCATAAAACCTTCTTCAGTTATATTAAGAACCCATAGACTGGGGGTCTATATTATATAGATGAACACTCAAAATATCGAACACTTACATGAGGGTAAATTCAGAAATTCAATAGTGCTATTGTGGGGGGCTGCAACCCCCACACCCCAGCTAAATATATATTCCAACTCTGAGATCATACTACAGTGAGGAAAGGGCAAATATCCTGACCTTCACTGTACTGCGATCCAAAAATATAAACATAGACTTCCTGCATTTACACTCATGCGAGCATTCAACATTTTGATTTTTCGTCGATCTAAAGTAGACGCTAGACTGGACCCCCCTCCTTCCAACTCTGCCACTAAGTAATTATTAACCTTGCCATGTTGTAGGGAGTAAGTACTACCATGTCCTATATTTGTTCAGGATCCCAACTTCTAATGCTGATTACAAAGTGCAACAAGCAGTTTCCACCTGCAAGCCACCTCATTTCAAGCAGAGTGATTTTATTAACCTTGCCACACTCTAGTGATTAAGTACCACCAGGTCCTATATTTGTTCAGGATCCCAACTTCTAAAGCTGATTCCAAAGCCAAGACTTTCAGGCAAGTGAATCAATGTACATGTTCTAAAGAAAAAGAAGACTATAACTCTAATGAATGTATATTTTCTAAAGAAAAAGAGTATAACAATAATTATTATTATTTACTAAATGCAATACACTTCCTTTTTTCCACAAATCACCAGTATTAGGATGGATTAAGAGGGACAGAGCTAAACCTGAGTAAAAATCAGGGCCAACATATGAAATCCCTGAAGTGAAATGTGCAGGCCAATCCTGGAGAAGCAAGAAATGAGGCAGCCTGCAGATAAAGTATCTTAAACTTGCTATCCTCAGAACTCACAACAAAATGCTACCAAAAATAATCACTAAAAAGCAAACAGTAATAACCTTAATTTTATATCAAATCTGTCCATGTTTTTTTTCAAACCCCATCCCCAGTACCACCTTAAACAACCCCCTACAAAACCAAAGCCCCAGTAATGACATATCCCTTACCCTACCCACTGTAATGTGTTACAATAAAAGAAGCATACAAAATTAAATTACTGAACTCCATGTTTGGATAACCTACAACAAACAAGATAATCTATCAAGAAAATTAGCTAAAAACTGCTATAACAGATACTTAAATAACTACTTAGGAGACAATATAAGAATTCTTGACGTTATCCTATACTGGTCAACAGCCGGTATTCATCATGAATTAATTCTCCTTGGGGATACAATATTAACTGACTTAACATAATTTCTACTCCCCCAACCTATACTCCAAATTACCAAGGTAAAACTAAACATTCTGCACTTGACTGGATATTAATGCTGGATGCCAGAAAATATATCTTGGGAGGCACTCTATTAGTGATCACCTCCTAACATATGCAAATACTCAATTATACCCCAGCAAAAAAATCAAGCATATAATACTACAGGCAACCTTTCCAGTTTTACCCCAAACACCTTTAACTTTATCCTTGAAACCATTAAGTGCAATACCCTAAAATATGCTTTTAGAGAACACCATTAATACACTCAAACCAGTACTTTTATTTATATTAAATAGATTAGCATGACCAGGACAAAAAAAGAGTAAAAACTGATAATGCAATATATTTTTCCAAAACTACTAAAGCACATACCAAAAATAGAGATAAAGCCTAGTAAATTGGCAAAAACAACAACAAAAAAGAAAAAGAAAAAAGAAAAAAAAAACACAAAACCATTAGCAGTTTAGACAACTCTCAACTTAGTAAAAAAAAAAAAAACACACAGAATTCTAACAGAATCAACCCGCCCCCCCATCTGTTAAAGAAATCATCCACCTAGGAAAACAGTACATGCATATCTCATCTCCTAATAATACCCATCTTGAAACTGCAACACAATTAATACTTACTTCATGGATTGTATAGCTTCCCTCACCAATGACCATCATAACCTACAACCATTACTCGTTCACAACAACAAAACTGTACCCCCCAATAAAGCATGTGTCAACATCCTTTGTAAAGCAACACCTCAGCAAACATAAGCCTTCTTCTACCTCTACAGGTAATCTCTCAAGTGAATACCTTAAAATAGCATATGATAGTATTGCTTTACCAATACATCTACTAATAAACAGGTCCATCCTGAAATCTTATGCATCTGCTCTTTGGAAAAATCCTTTATTATGTTCCTTCAAAAATGTGGAATCTCAGCAAAAATCAGCAACTTTTGACCAATATCTATCCTACCTCCTGTCTAAAATATTATAGATATATATACAAAAAACAATTACTAAAATACCTTTTTCAGCATGAATTCTTTACACCTTTGTAACATAGCTTCCATCCATCTCACAGAACTAATTCCACAATCCTTTCCTTCTCATAAACTGTTAACAAAGTCATAGACAGAGGAAAGCTAGTCTTAGCCTTGCAGCCTTGTGTCTGGATGTTTCAAAAGCCTTCATTACAGTATGACATAGTAAACATCTTCACTTGGCTTATCTCCTCTTACCCTTCAATAGTTTAATAGTTACTTCTCTGATAATCATCAGTCCAGCAACTGATTCTCTACCTTCTCCCCCTACCTCCCCACTTACCACAGGTACATTACAAGACTCTATCTTTGGTCCTCTCATTTTCAAAATTCTAACAATACCTTCTACTTATTCAGCCAAGAAAATTCTCTAATGCAATATGCAGACAACTCCATCCTTATATGCTTCTCTGACAACGGAATACACCTGCAAATGATCACCAAGAATGGGCACCGAAAATTGGCTCCAAAACTATTAACTCAAGCCTCAACTCCCAGAAAACAAAATTATTACTTTTCTTTCCTTAGCCACTCCAACAAGAAAAATACACATTTAAAATCCTCTCTCTAAACAATACAACTGAAATTACCTCCCATGCCAAACTGCAAGGCATGGCAATAAATAACCTTAAATTTGATCAACATATGCAAATTGCTATACAAAGAACCCACCAGAAACTAGGGATGCTCTATGGAGTCAAGAATCTCTTTACCAATACTACCAGAACTACACTGGCCTCCACTTACTGCCTCCCAACATTTGTCTATGATGCCTATGAGTCTATACTTGTGCTATGTATCTAAATATTTTGAACTCAGTACCATTATCCATCAGGTCTATCCATCACCTGCAGTTTTTCAAACAAACTTTAAAGGATTACTTTGCCAAAAAAAAATGTCTATCTCTTTCCTTCTTCCAGGGTTAACCTATACTCTCACCACTATTTCCCCTGACTACCTTGACCTGTTCTTTGTTTTCTTTTTCTTTCTTTCTTTCTCATCCCTATTTCTGACATTCTCTTTCCACCCTAACTACATTGCCTACATCCCTTAAGTCTATAAGTCACTCCCACAATCTTAACTCAATCTCTTAATTCCCATCACTGTATAAATCTTACTTAATTCCCTTAATACGTTTCACTATCTCACTATAAAATCTTCCAAAAGTCTACAAAAAAAAAAAAAAAAGAGAGAGAACCACTTTACATACATGGAAAGTAGCACGTCACCGGGTATAAACTGAAATATTTATTGAAAAATCGAGTGCTTTTGTCTGACTATAAAGTTAGACTTCCTCAAAATCAAATAACATCTTCTTGTTCACAAATTAAATAATCCTAAGACAAGTTGCAGGGCAATTTATGAACCAATCAGAACAGACTACTAATTAATAAATATATACATAAAGCCTACACCTGTGAGGCATACTGAATACCTATGTCCATACTAAAAAAATATATGTAAGTACATGTGTAAAATAATTTTTTTTTCAAAACAACACATTGCTGACCAAAGCCTTATTGCCAATTACATAGAATTGTAAATTTCAAACCAAATATGAACATAATTTCAACACACTAGTTATAGAAACATGTTCATTTAACCCTGGGGAAATGGTGCCTTTAAGTTTTATTTGCAACCACAATTCACAAGATTCACTTAAATTCTCCCAGGGTCCCCCTGTTTTGTTTTTGTGAACCATATCAATAACAAAAAAATTAAAACAAAGATCTTGAACCTGACTGACGTGCTTATACAAAGAACTATTCTTGTCTTCGTTTTTTGTATCTAATGAATGTTCATAATTTTGGTCTATTATCCAATTATCCAATATAAAATCCTGTACATTGTTGGCATACAGCAACATAAATAACCCCCAAAGAATGACAAGTGTAATGTTATTTAGCAAAAACTTAGTTCTTATTAATAATTACTTTATTGTTTTCATGTATAAATATACACTGGGTGCAAAAACCACATTTGTAAGTCTCTTTAATCTTGTTAGTATGCCTTAACAAATCTATTTCCATACCATCAAAATATTTTTAAATGACCTCCCCTTCCTAAAAGCAACAGTTGGCGCCTTTCCAAATATATCAGTGAGATTTAAAACAGGGGAAAAAAAATTCCAATTTTTCTTTAAAATTCAAACAATATCTGCATGAGCACTATTGTAAGTTAGAACAAAGGATTTAGAAAAATCGTTCCTCTTTTTTGAATTATCTACCAATGTGGGTGGGGCATCACATTTATTAAGTGGTTCATATATACCTCTTTCTCTCTTGATACAAACTTCCTCCATAGTATCTTGAACCACATTTTCTGGAAACCCCTGGATATAAACATTGTTTTTAGTTTAACACCTTCAGCGTGAAACTGCTCTGGCTCTGATACCATGTGGGCTAGTTTCACATACTGATCTTTTATAATACCCTTTTTCTGATACTCAGGCTGACAACTGGAATAATGTAACATACAATTGGAATAATTAGGTTTTTTATAAATATTGTTGTTAAACTTTCTCCCATTAAGGTCTACACTGATTGAAACATCCAGATAGTGAATCTTAGATTAATTGTATGAAAAAGTAAACTCAAGGAAAGGGGTGGTCATATTAAGATAAAACATAAATTCTTTAATTTCTGGTATGGTAACTTTCCAAATGATAACTATATCATCCAGATATCAAAAATACAATGCCCAAGGTAGGGGGTCAAAAAATAAAAAAAAATGTCTTTTACTACTGAAGTAGGACAATGTTGGCAAATATGGGGGCATATGCTGTCCCCATAGGTACCCCCTTCTTTTGTAAAAAATATTTTCCATCCAAGAACACATAATTGTTTTTCAAAATTAGTTCCATGAAGATGTTACAAACATCTACTTCTTCCTTACTTAAATTAGTATGCTCAATTAAAATTTATGAAACCATTCTAACCCCACGTTGTGGGGAATAACATTAAATAAATTAACCACATCCACTGTTAAAAACACCATCCGAGGTAAAACATCTACATGCCTCATTTTACAAAGGAAATCCCAAGAGTCTTGACAAAGATGTGGGAAAGCTTTCAAAAACCTTTTCAACTTTGAATCAACATATTTACACAAAGGGTAAACCTTAGATCTAACTCCATTGACTATTGGTTGTATAGGTGGGTACACCAAGTCCTTATGTAACTTGGGGATCCCAAAAATATTTGGTACTATAGGAAATTTTACATTTAAAAAGAAAAAACTTATCAGCAGAAATCAGTCCTTGCATCACCAAGTCTTCTAAAATGTAATCAGTCTTTTTGCATGACATATGCACAGCATTTAACATTGTTGTTTCATAAAAATCAGCATTATTTAAAAGACTAAACATCTTAGATAAATAATCAGTTTTCTGCATCACCACAACTCCCCTGCCTTTATCAAGTTTCATTACTCTGATTTGTTTGTTACATAATTGATTAAGAAGTATCCCCTTAGTGTCAGTTAAATTAAAATACTTTACATCTCTCTTTTTCTCAAATAACTTACAAATATTTGTCTCACATAACTTCTCAAAAATCAACAGAGGTAAAGGCAAAGGGGGTTGCATGTGCTAAGCCTAACCAAGCCATTTTAGACAAACTCTACATTATTACCATGAAAGATTATTTTTAAATTCAGTTTTCTTAAATACAACTTGACATCAATCAGAAGCTCTAGCAAATTTATGCTATTGTCTGGAACAAAAGTATGTCCTTTACAAAGCAAATCTGCGTGTTTTGTCCTTAGGTCAAAATTGGTGTAATTAAAAACAAAAAAAATTCACCTGTTGAATTATTAGTTACGATCGGACCATTTCTGGCCAAGACAGTATGATTATTAATTATCGCTTCATCCTCTCATCGAGAGTGGCCCGAGGTGGATTTTATTAGTTCCAACCCTCTTCTCTCCTGTTTGGATAGTGTGGTGAACATGCATTCTATTAATGACTCCACAACCTCTCTGATCATCTCAATGGGGCATACCCTGAAGGGAGAGGAGGAGCGAGCCTATTGCTATTGGTGTTCACATCCCCTGAAGCTTCATCATGATTGGAGGATTGGGCCCCTCCTTCGCAACCATTAAGTCGTGGATAGGCTTGTTCTTTTTGATAGACCTCCTGATCCTGTTTAGATTTTTTTGTTTTTCCTTAGCTTAATATCACCTATTATCCTGTCAGGTTTTGAAAACATACTGTTATAGTGTTCAATATTAAACCAAAAGGCTAAATTTGCTTTAATGGATGAATCCAATTGAGTGGCTTCTTTCATAACAGCATCAGTGGTCCAAAAATTGTGTCTTATAAGCAATTCAATCAACTCAAACCTTTGTTCATCAAACATTTTGAGTAACTCCAAATGTAAACCAGAATTAGGGGCCATGCCTGTGGGAAATTTCCAATGCCTTAATCTCTTCGGCACAATTCTTAATTTTAAACACTCCATAAAATTATTTTCTGACTAAAGTTTCTGACACTTCAATAACTGTTTCTTAAGTTGAATTATAGATTGGCTCACAGTACCTGTATGATGTACATTATTTCCCAAGAAGCCAATTTCCTTACTGAACCAGGTGTGTAAATTTACTTCAGAACTCTCCACTTTTGCAATGATACCAAGGTCAGAAGAACAAGGGTCGGAATGGAAAAGGGTAGATGAACCTTGTCTCAGCAGTTCAAAAGCCAGAGACTCAACTCCAGCAGTGGGAACTGTGAACCTCATTATGAGGACAGGTCACAAGTGAAATAACTTGAGACAATTGCTGGGCTAATTGTGTTAAAAGCCTGATACTGTGAACAATATCCTCCATTAGTGCACCACCAATCTGGTCTCCGCCACTGACCAGTTCACTACCAGACATATTTCAAAACCAAGAACCACTTTACAGACTACAAAAAACAAAAAAACTGGAAAGTAGCACATCACCTGGTATAAACTGAAATATTTATTGAAAAATTGAGCGCATTCATCTGATTATAGCTTTAGACATCCTCAGAATCAAAGACCATCTCCTCATTCACAAATTAAATAATCCTAAAACAAGTCACATTGTAATTTACAAACCAATCACAGCAGATTACTAATCAATGAATATATACACAAAATGTCTAAATATATATATATATATATATATATATATATATATATATATATACATAAAAAGTCTAACGTCTACAAAAAAAAAACACTACACACTTTCTTTAATGAACTAGGATATGGCTAAACAATTGCACTGTCATCTATATTACTGTCACAACTTTTCATTTATTGGAACACTATCTTTACTACTGTTCTCTGAGTAATACTGTCTAACAAAGGTTCTTCCCCTGCTCTGTATAACATATTCGTCCACCAACCTGTCTTTATGCTTTTTCAATGTGAAGTGTCAACATATGGTAAGCCAAACATCTTTATGTCAGCACTAATGAGCAGTGCAAAGAGATATTTATTTTGTGATGTTGGTGTTAGTACTGTTGTAAGTGTTGCTGCATTGTCTGTAATAGTGGTAACACTGTTAGTTTGTTAGCATATATTGCACTATAGTAGTGTAGGTATTACTTTTTTCCTGTGTCTGTTGCTTATTATCACAGGTGATCCTGACAGTGTGGTAGCGTGGGACTTCTACCACCTGATGTCAGAGTATCAGCAGACTATAATGATGATGGTGACCAAACAGAGGCAAGTCTGGGTTGATAATGATTACCAGGGTCTATCACAGACCAATGTATATGATCCAAATACAGTAAAAGATAGGTGTACAGTGCACAGTACTGTGGATTCCCATTCCAGGTATTCTGTACAAATGTTGTGTAAATGATCTATAGAGTACATGGACAGCCATTTAAAATAAACAGTCAGAGGAAGTGTGTGTATTGAATAGAGACACATATGAATTGTAGAAATGAACACAGGGAAATAGAACAGGAGAAACATCGTAGTGTACAGCAGATGAGGGCATGTAAATGGATGACAGTTGTAGCAGGAACACTAATCACATATCAACAAGGTACAGTATGGACTGCACAGTGAAAATGTATATTATGTGACTGTCAGACAAAGTGACATAACAATGGAAACAATGTCTTTGTGATATAAATATCTTGACACGAACAATGGAAAGGACATCTGTCAGGGATGTTATATACAATTGGTGTTGGGGGCATATTGTGAAGCTGTGAAAACTGACTTGACTGAATATGACTATAATGTCAGCAGAGGTCTCCAACAAGTGAGACACAGTTACAGAGTCATAGACAACAGTAAAGGAAGCACACACAATCATGGACAATATCAGAATAATATCACCAGTAATCCCATGTCTCTGACATAACATATGTGATTTTGAGTGATCATAGAAGGTTTAGCATGAACACACTTGTACATCTATTGTGACATGTCAGCAATCTATGAGGATAATCAAGCACACTGTCCTGACACCATAACATCTGCTGGAGGTGTAAGGAGGGACACTGCTATATCTGTATGTGACATTAGACATTAGGATCAATACAGGCTAGTTGACTGGTATGCATAGTACATATATATGACATAATCCACACTATCATGAATGTAACCCATGCCATCAGTGTTGTCAAACAGCTATGTATGCATTGCATGCATTACCAAAACAGGTATCATGCATGCATCTGGCGTAACACCTTGCTGGGGGTTCCGCACCATCAGAAGTAATGTTTATGCAACAAAAAGAATACCTAGTTATGCCCAATAAGATGTGTGGGAGCTCACTGTGGCAAAGTTGGTACACGTCAGTTACATATCACTGGAAAATGTGGAAAATGTGTAGGGAGGTACATGGAGAAGAGTGAATTGTACTCAGTTATTGGAGTGATGAAGGCTGTGACCTATGGAAGTATTATGGCCTTTGATGTGGAAAATCTGTACATACTCAGTAGTTGTGTTACATACAATGGAGTAGTCACCACTGTGGCCAAATGCTGGTGGACTTTCTACATACCATATACCCAAGGACACAGATCACATACCATTTGGTCTGCTTATAGGGTGGAATGTCTACATTATCCTTGGGTTCTGCATTTGTTTTCATAATGTAACAAATCCCCACCCCCACCCCCGTTTTTGTTTCGCCTCATGTGTTGTCATAGTTGTGGCAGAAGTCTTTGGTGTGTGCTGATACTGCTTGTATTATACAAATATCACAGTTGGAGTCAATGATTGCCCACAATCTGTAGTCCTCCAGACAGTTGTTTGAACACAGGATGTGTATGGCATTCTTGATATCTGTGGCTTAAATAATGGACAGGAAAGGGCCTAGAACACAGTCCTGCTGTATGGACCTAATCACTGGACCCGATATATAGGTCATTTCACACATTTCAACTTATTTAGACGCCATGTATGTGATCCACTGGTCTACCAACTTGGTGATATAGATGTTTATGGCCACATCTGACAGTGTTGAGTGAATACCTCAGTGCAGATTTGCATCAAATGTCTTGGCCTAGTTGAAACTCCAAAGGATGACAGTCTTCTCATCATGTATGCCCTTGATGACCTCTTTGAGGAAATCGAACATATGTAACTGACATGGATTTAGCATTAACAACTCATACATGTCTGTTGCACGTAGCAAGATATTACTACTGTCCATTTATAAAAGGTCCATGATGACATGTTGGTCGACCACACAGATGAAGAGAATCAGGATATATCTATACATGCATGCATCAGGTGTTGCCCCCCCAATCAGAAGGACATGCTATATACACCCTTCTATGGGAACATAGACCATCTGGAGGGTGTGTTGAAATGTGTATTGAACTGTGTCAGGTAGGTGCATGTTCTGAGTCATGCTATAGGCGACTGTGACAGTGTTATGGCCCATTGATTCTGTGTGATAGGCCTGGATGAAGGTAAGACAGTGCATACTGCCTATATTGATCTGGCTTAGGATTTGGATGCAACCGCCCACTCAGGTATCATTGAGAAACTCTCCCAGCTGTGGAATAATCTTTATATCTCTAGATGGTTAACCAATTGGCTCACTGACAGAACGCTTACTTTGAAAGTTGGTGAATCAACCTCTACCAGTGGAGGTGTCACCAGTGGCATACCCCAAGGATCTGTGTTTGGCCCTTTACTGTTTGGAATCTATTTCCTAACAGTCCAGGCTAAAGTACATAGTCTTTGGCTTACCAAGTTTGTTGATTCTTGCATATTGGGTGCAATCATTGAGTCAACCAGGGATGTTCACATACTACAAGAAAGGCTAACACAGAAGTGATTGTACCAAAACCATACTGTCTATAAATAAAAGCAAAAATGTGCCTTTATGTTGGCCTTCTGCAAGGTGGAATTCCCCTGTGATTGACAACACTCCCCCTGTGCTGAAACCCAGTGGTGTAAGATCTATAAACACACCTAGATAGCAATCTGAACATCAACCACCAAGTGTCTACAGTGGTATGGAAAGGCTATATTGTGCACCTCATAAGTCAGTACATTGTATCCAGATCTGAGGATGATATAACATCACTGTACTTGAAGCTCATCAGAACACTAATAGGGTATAATGCTTTATTTTGCATGTACAACATGAGACACCTTCACCAGCTGGAGAGACTACAGGGGTTTTTCACCAAGAACATACAGGATCTACAAAGCATGCCATGACGTATGTGGATAGACTGTAATCCCTGTCATTGTGATCTGTATTGTACAGGATGAGGTGACTTCTGCCTGGCCTACAGGCCAGTCTGTGACCCAGCCCTGATGGCAATACTGCACATCTGCAAATCATCTATGGCTGACAACATCAGCAGAATATGGTGAGAGGAAGATGATAATAGCAGTGTCCCATAGGCTGGTGTAAAATGTTCTCTCAAATGTCAAGCAAGTGCACAAATACACACACACACACACACACACACACACACACACACAGTGGTAATTGTAGGATGCACACTTATGCTCATCTGACTAGCTACACACACACACACACCTCCCAGTTGACTGCAGTGAGAACAGAAGCCCTATCTATCTAAGTACTCTAACTAGAGAGCTCAGTACTTTACACAAGTACCATGACACAAGTTTGACTTTTACAAGACTGCAGGACAACTTCTGCATGAAATGGATGTGTAGGCATGTGCAAGTGTCAAAACTTTGTTAATCCATGGGACTGGAGTGGCATCTCTCGGATGCAACTTATTCTCCTCTGACTAGATAAATGCACACATACACCTTCCAGTTGACTGCAGTGAGAACAGAACCCCTACCTATGTACACTGATTACACAATTCAGTACTTTATGCAAGCTCCACAGCACAAGTCTGACTTTTAAACTCTGCAGGACAACTTACAGTGGATGACATCAGCATTGGATGTTGCAGAGAAGATGTTGGGGGCCTGCATGTAATGGATATCTAGCCATGTTCAACTTTCAAGAAATTAAAGTTCTGCATGTTACCGGACTGATGAGTGTGCAATGTGTAGTATTTAGTGATTGCGTTCCAATGTGCAGGTATATTTTAAGAAACAGCTTTACAAACTATTTGTAAACAGGTGCCCGCTTTACTACAAGTATTGCAAATAATGAATGTGTTTTGTGATTCTAAAGATGTGCATGGTATGTAGGACATTTGATAATAATTTATGTACAGTAGTTGATACATTTGTAAACAAGTACTGAGAGAACAAGGTTGCAGGACATGGGGGGAGGCAACAGATGGCTCCACTGTAAATATTTGACATTTTCTTAGACAGAGCCTTCATTTTTTTTTTTTGCTTCCACATGTAGTTTCATGTCATGAACACTAACTGGACAGTAAACAAAAGTAATACATCTTAGTGTTCACTTGGAAAAGCACAGTACTGAGCAGCAGGTTTGCATGATGGTTGGCAAAGTTTCTGTGCATGCGAGATACACATTTCTGCTGCTTTCCCTGTTTTTGCATAGTTAAACAGTGCACAAGCATGAGCCTCATTGCTAATATTCTGAAAGTTCTCAGTACTGAGTGTATGAAACACCCCTGCTTCTTAGCTGACTCTGTGACAGCAGCTGTAAATGTATTGACATTTCTATTAGAGCACAGATAATATATGGTTTGAATCCATTTATATGTAATACTTTTCAAAAGTAGTGATAATGCAATGCAATAAATCTTTATACTACATTTACCATGTGTGGTGATGTAGCACAGCATGTTTAAGTGGCATTGCATTGAGGTGACCGCACCACAGAATAGCCATTCACCATCACTTGGCACTGGTGTGAGATGCCAAACTAAGCGCAAACATAGAGGCCAAAAAGTGAAGGGTTCCTTTTTTTTTTTGTTGTTACTTATGTGTGATGTGTGTAATTTGATTTTTTGACCAGATTATAGGTGGTAAAATGGGGTAGATAGGAAAGTGGTGAAATGGGGGGAAAGCAGGGGGATTAACAAAGGGAAAGCAATATAGGAATGTGCAGAAGGGAGGTAGGAAAGAACCATAGCTATCCATTTCTTCAACAGTGTAAAATGAAAATATGTACAGAATATTAGCTGAATTTGGACTGCCACTTCCACAAAGAGAAGTGACAACAGTGCAGTCATGTTGTATAACCAATTGGACCAAATCAAGTGTGTCAAGCAGACGTGTGCGAAATGGAACACTTTGAATGGGGTGATTTTTTTTTGTGGAACAGGTGCCCATTTTTTAACTTCAGTAAGAAAGGAATGCTGTGTAATGGACGTTGGTGTTTCTGGGTCAGGTAAGTTTGGTAGGTGGCAAAGCAAGTGCAAACAAACAGGACAAGCAAGACAAGACAGAGGGACAGTGAGAGAAACAAAAGTTTGGGGGACACCATGATTGGGGTGAGGGAGAGGACAAAGCAAGCCCATGCTTGTCAAACATGGGGACAGTGACAATCTAGTCCTGACACACACGACTATCATCACTGTCCCATTACTCTGCTGGCTACTGGAGTGCTTGATGTCTTCTGTTCCTATGGACCATGAGTGACGGCAGCCACTCCATCTGGCATAGACATACACCAATGGTACTGTGGATGAACCTATGCATCAACTCTGGCATTTCCCAGAAGGTGATGAAATCCCAGTACTTCAAAAGGGTACCATAGCACCAGCTGCCAGAGCAATGCTACCTGAGGGTGCAGATGGTGCAGGGGCAGCAGAGGCAGGACTGCCAGGATGGGTCCCGGACCCAGTGGAGCAGGGGCAGGCTGAGCCACTGGGTTTGGCCTTTCTCACTGTGCTGTGAAGCATTAATGATTTATTACAGATAGATGACATGAAGACATTTTGGCAACACATAATAGAAAAAAAGAGAACAGGGGTAGGGTGAGAGAAAAAGAGATAGTACCACCATATGTGACATACAATGCATTATCACAATAATACAACTATTGTAACTGACATTTTACATTTAAGTATACTTCCTAACAACTACAAACTATAATTATGGATTGGTCAAAGTGATCATTGCAATGTGCAGACATTGCACATATGCTTGGTCCAGTTATACAGATTACAGTTAACAGCAGGGGATTTATGCCATTTGTATAGATTTTAATGTATGTAATATTGTTAAATAATTGCAATATTGCATAGTTGTTACATGTGGTATTTGAACCCACAACCTCTGACTACAATCATACATCATCATCATCATCATTTTCTTTCAGCTGTTCCCATTAGGGGTCACCACAGTGGATCATCTGTTTCCATTTTTTCCTGTCCTCTGCATCTTGCTCTGTCACACCAACTACCTGCATGTCCTCTCTCACCACATCCATAAACCTTATCTTAAGCCTTCCTCTTTTCCTGTTACCTGCATCCTTAGCAACTTTTTCCCAATATACTCAGCATCCCACCACAGCACATGTCCAAACCAATGTAATCTTGCCTCTCTGGCTTTGTCTCCAAACCTTCCAACCTGGGCTGACCCTCTAATATACTTATTCCTAATCCTGTCCACCATCGTCACACCCAGTGCAAATCTTAACATCTTTAACTCTGCCACATCCAGCTCTAACTCCTGCCTTTTTGTCAGTGCCACTGTCTCCAACTCATATAACATAGCTAGTCTCACTGCCCTCTTGTAGACCTTCCTTTTCAATCTTACTGGTACTCGTCTGTCACAAATCAGTCCTGACACTCTTCTCCACCCAACCCACCCTGCCTGTACTCCCTTCTTCACCTCTCTTCCACACTCACCATTACTCTGAACTATTGATCCCAAATATTTAAACTCATCAACCTTCACCACCTCTACTCCTTGCATCCTCACCATTCCTCTATCCTCCCTCTCATTCAGACACATATATTCTGTCTTAGTCCTGCTGACCTTCATTCCTCTTCTCTCTAGAGCATATCTCCATCTCTCCAGGGTCTCCTCCACCTGTTCCCTACTCTCACTACAGATCACAATGTCATCTGCAAACATCATAGTACACGGGGACTCCTGTCTGATCTCGTCTGTCAACCTGTCCATCACCATTGCAAATACAGTCATACACTTAAGTCTTAACGTTGGTTTGTGCTGCAGACTTATTCATGAATAATTGTTTTTACAGTTAGGGTATGCATGTTTACTTTGCTACTACTGTATAGAAAAGAAAAACATTTTTCTTTCAATTCTAAAGGTACAATAATACTTCTCTTGTGCTGCATACATACCACTTGCTTCCCTAAGTTTCTCCAGATGACCAGCATGGGCTTGCTTATTCAACACTATTTCAGGATTATCTGTGAAAAAAAAGAAAAAAACAGAAGAGCATTGTGCATACCAATCTTACCTATATTTAGCTTTCCATGTATTATAAATTCTCTTTATTAGCATACTTATACAACTATGGGATGCCACTAGTTTCAAACTCATCCAAACACTGTTTGAGTGTATCCCTCTTGTGCCTTTTTAGGTGATTGAAGTGGTTAGTCACACTGGATACAACCTTGGCCAGACTATTCCAAACCTCAGACTTGTACTGTGAGCCAGAATATTTCTGTTGCAGAAGCCTTTGTCTTTGATGCTTAACCAGAAGTCTAATAAATATTCCAGACTCCTGAACACCCTACCTCTGCACCCTAAATTGGGCACCTTCCCCTCTAACACCAGGCATGTCTAATCCCAAAGCAATAGCAGTAGCAAATAATGCTTTCCCGCCAATTCCTGTTATTGCATTTACTGGTAGTGCACAACCCTGAGTAATGATACCAACCATGTTTGTGTGATGTTAAGTGGAGAGCAACAGTGCCAAACAGAGAGGAAAGCAATTTTTGAAACTGAAAGGTTAATCTGACAATTGACATTAATTTGAGGGGTGTCTGCTACTGTATCTGTTAGGTGAGTTAACTTTCAGACATGCACTGATGGCATGAATTTCATGACCTGAAACATGTTTCTTTGCTTTATACACTGATGAAATGTATTTTTATAGTGTGGGATTCAAACCTATGCATAAGGGACAAATCATTTTCTCCCACAGTGGTGATTTTACTGCTTTGCCACAGAAGAAGTGCTTTTCCAGACAAAGTCATGAATCATTCATAAATACAGATGACAGATTGAGGTGTTAACCATGTATGTGTGTGACCTGACAAGGTCCTTGTATATACATTCATTTGTGTATGTGTCTTATTTAAGTGTACAGACAGTAGAATTATACTTACAAGAAACATAGTAGATAACAGTCACACATCTGAACCTTCAAAACATAGGAAGGGTGTCTTATCCCTCATACATATAATTTGTATCAACTCCACCATTTATAATTATGTATAATGTGTTATAAGTGATATTTCATATAATGTGAAATGGAGCAACAGTAAAGATGTATGGGATTTCCTGTATTAAAACCCAGGACCATGTTTATGCAGCCATATACTCACACCTGTTGCTACAGGAATATTGAAACAACACTTGGATATGTTCCTGTTCATTACTATTAACTGAAATATCACTACAGTAAAAATATATTGCACTTCCTGTATTAGAACCTAGGACCATCTGTATCACAGCCCTACACTTCCACCTGCCACCACAAGAATAGTTTAATAAAGTGTAATTCCCTATTCATTGTTAACTTCTGTTTGTTAACTGCTGTGCAACTCCACTTACTGTGTTTACACAGTGCCCAACAGAAATAAGAGAATGTATGTTTTGAAATTGTTGACTGTCTGCTTCCTCTCTGCAGGTATTTGATGGCTGCAGGTGTTGGGGAAGCTTGATAACCACCGCTCAATGTCACTTAGTGGTGTTTTGTGATGGAAAGCAAAAACTGCAACAATGTATCCTTTTATACCTTTACACTGTCTACGCCCTGTCTACAGGTGTCCTGTCTGCTTCCTGTGTGGGCCACTAGTACAGGTTTGTGCACTGCTAAGCATCATACAAACAAGATAAGCAAACCTAAACATGACATTCATTCTGTTTCTCCATTTCCCCTGTTTCAACAAAGCAGTGAATCACACAAATACTAGCATTAAAAACTAAATAAAAGAGGAAAACTAGGAGAAAGGAAAAAAATTAAACCTATTACATAAACAACACTACAAAAATTTATGTTGGTACTAATGCAATATTTTTGCATAGGTGTGGATTTGAACTCTCACTCTAATGAACCTTTAAAACATAGCAATCATCCAGGAAGATAAAAATTTAATCATATTATCTTCATTTCTTCCAGGTTATCCAAATTTTACCAGAAACACTCTCATTTGAAATAGAGAGAGCACATAGATCATTAATTATGCCTCCATCTAAAAACAACATTTTTCCAAGGTCTGTTATTATTATTTTTTCCTCTCAAGATAAAGAACTTATTCTTAAGGCTGACTGGGCTAAATCACCACTTAAAATAGATGGCTGTAACATTCATTTTCACAATGACTATTCTGTAGCAGTAATATCCAAGAGAAAACAATTTCTTCCTCTCATTAGAGAACTTAAGAAAGAACAAATAAAAGTACATTTTATGTTTCCTTCCAGATTAAAGATTTTCCTTTCAGATGAAACTAAACTCTTAGAAAATCTGGACCCTGCATTGTCATATCTAAAAAAAAAATAAAATATCAAAACAAACAGAAGGTATAGATTGGTCCATTATGTCCTTGAAGAGAAAAGCAGAGAAAAATGGATGGAAGGTAAATGAGAAAAAGAAGAAATGAAGACACAAATGACTGGTTTCTTAATTTATATATAAAGTAAAATAAATTGCTAAAAATTGCTTTTGTCCTTCTGTAAATATGTCTATTCTTTATCGTTGCATTTTTTAAACAAGACTGGAAAATATCTCATAATCATCTATAAGATAAACAGAAGTTAGGAAATCAACAAGAAGTCTGCTATTACAAGGTAACCTAAACTTTTAATGTTATACTTGCCTCTTTTTTAAACAGCCAATATTTTCTTGATAAATATTATTAGGTCTTTTTTAGTATCAATCCTTATTTAAAATAATAATATAAACTCTATACAAAAATTTACACCATAGTGCTGCATTCATAGTTGGTTACCATTAAGCTAAAGCATGCTTTGTGTCTGTGTGTCAGTTGCAGTTGCACTGAGTTTGATTATATTAGTTTACCTATCTAAGTCTCTATGTTGTCTTATTCCCATAAATGGGAAATTATTTACTAAAAATGGGCTTGTGCTTCAAGTGGCATTTCATGTTTTAAAAGCATTTTAACAGTGAAAAAATGCCTTAATGAGGATAAATAGACAATCATATTTTATGATGTAGATGTGGCCCTGTCTGACTGTAATTTAGTGCAACATTTGAGGAGTTGTTGCACCATTACTAATAGTATTATCTGAAAGTTGTTTAACTTATTATTGCATAGGCTTTGATAATGAGTAGCTGATGTGCCTTACCAGATGAATTGGGATGTGTTTATTTTTGTGGGAGGGGGATAATTCCTTTTTCTGTGGATATATTTCATGTTATAGTTCACAAATGAAAGGGCTGTGATGATACTTGGAATAGAATAAAATAATCTCTCGTTATAGATTTGTTATATGTGTTCCTTAGTCTTGATAAAGAGATGAAATGCTGTCAGAGAATTAGAGAAACATGTTGTCTGGTTACAGCATGTATTCATACAAAGTAGAAGTAAAGTTTTTCTTTCCTCTTTGGTGTTTGAGCTTTCTCAACTTAAACACTTGAAGTGTTCTCTGGTAAACAGCTCGAGTTCTGTGAAGTTTCCTGTCCATGCTGAGAATCAGGGCAGTTAACAGCTTATGATTGCGATTGGTGGTCATCTTTAGAAGGTTAATCTAAATAATAGGTGGGACCTACAAATAATGCATTAGCTCAAATGTCCCTATGTTCTCAGTTGAATAATGTCAAAGGAACCATAAGAATGTGAATGGAGAATACAATAAGACAATTAAATTCTGATTTCTGGCTAACTTAAATTAAAATCTAAGTTATATTTTACTATTAAGACATCATAGCTTAATAATATAATTCACTATTCTATAGTAGGCTACCAAAAGTTTATTTTTTCTTTTTCTACATGATTAGTTTTGATATCTTTTTTTATGACAAATAAGCATATGGACATACCATTTCTGTTACATAAAGCAATATAGCTTGTTACATAAGACAAATGATAAGAAAGCTATGCAAAGCATGTAAACCAAAGATTTAGTGAATGTTATATTTATGTTAAGATCTGTCAGAAGTGTTGCTCTTTATCATTTAATAATGAAAGCAATATAATGCAGCATGGACTGTGATATATTCTTGAGTACATTTCTTGAAGACTATATTTGAATGTACATATTAAGATGTTTCATAGAAGCATTGCATTAAAATTGATGTGAACATATATATGATATTGGCAAGCTTTTATTAGAAGCTTGATGTTATTGTCATGATTATGTTACCATTACACCTGAAGTTATCATATTCAAAACAAAGAAACAAACCTTATACTTAATAGGGACGACATAAGATGTGTTAGCTTATTATAGTAAACTGCTGAGCACAAATAGCAATACATTATTGTTTAAATGTTTCATGACATCTATTTATCTATTATTGTTACATTTTCACCGAATGGAAATAGATGTTTCAGGAAGGAAATTGATCTTTTTGTGAGGCACATAATAGGAATCTTTAACTACAGTACAGCAGTTTCTCACCTTTTCAGGATGACAGTAGATGAAATTCAAGACTGAATATAGTTCTGGAACGATAATAAGAAATTTTATTTATCTCTTAATGTTTTAATGAACATATACAAATGAGAAATATGTAAGATAAAAAACAACTTTGGGACATATAATACTTCTCTTATTTTTCACACATATATACTGGCTTTAAAGGATACAGACTTGTATTCACATTGCTGTTAATGACAATTTTGCTTAATTGAAACAGAGGGGTTTGGGCTTTTTAAAAATTGTCGATGGGTAGGTTTGCCTGGATGGTTAGACTATTCAAGCAGGAAGTGTTAGACTCGCTAAGGTGTTTGAAGGATTTTAAAAGTAAGAAAAAGAAAAATAATATGGTTCCACACAGCAGTGAAAATCAATATGTCCTTTATTTTAGTAGGTAAGCGCTTTCTCGGAATAACATCCACTTCATCAGACCAACAAAGATAGAATAGCAGTTACATTTTTAAATACTAAAACATACAATCAAAAATCAGATAAAATGTGCATCATAGCTAAAAGTCATGTGATAAAATACATCTGTAGAATGTATAGATCATTAAAAAATTGAATAAAACAGACTAAATGAACAATATGTACTTAAAACTGATGAATACAATAGTTAAAAGTAATAAAAGATGGACTATTGAAATATACATGATAAAATATTAAAAGAGAGATCAATCAGGGAAACTCTGTTGTTTAAACCAGGAGGTTTATCAGCTTGAAAGCGCAAAATCCATTTCTGTTCACTAGATTCTGTTCTATTATTTATGTCACCTCCTCTCTTGGTACTATGCAGAATATCTAGTACCATAAAGCTAAATTTATGTTCTTTACCCTCTTTAGCTACATGTAGTGATAGTGCACTGGTTTCTTTAACAGAATCTAGTGAACAGAAATGGATTTTGCGCTTTCAAGCTGATAAACCTCCTGGTTTAAACAATAGAGTTTCCCTGAAACCTTTCCTTAAAGCATGGCCATTAAAGCATTGATCTCTCTTTTAATATTTTATCATGTATATTTCAATAGTCCATCTTTTATTATTTTTAACTATTGTATTCACCAGTTTTAAGTACATATTGTTCATTTAGTCTGTTTTATTCAATTGTTCATTTAGTCTGTTTTATTCAATTTTTTAACGATCTATATATTATACAGATGTATTTTATCACATGACTTTTAGCTATGATGCACATTTTATCTGATTTTTGATTGGATGTTTTAGTGTTTAAAAATGTAACTGCTGTTCTATCCTTGTTGGTCTGATGAAGCAGATGTTATTCCGAGAAAGCGCTTACCTACTAAAATAAAGGACATATTGATTTTCACTGCTGTGTGGAACCAGATTATTTTTCTTTTTCTTGTATTTTCTGGTTTTTGCATCTAATTTCTTATTTGGTTCAAGGACTGTTTTTGGTTGGATTTTAAAAGTAAGGTTTTAGTTACATTAAAAGGTTTTGTTTTTTTGTGGGTGTCTACAATAACAATTATTGCTTATCTAATTAAATGTTTAAGCATAAATGTCAGTATGACTGTTAATAAGCAGTTCTTTAACGATGAAGAGATATTGTAGCAGGTGCATATAGTTAATTTTAAGTGAGTTACATCTACACTTTTGACCTGTACAACAGATGAGATTTATTAATTGTATTGCCATAAATGTTAATGGATTGAATAACAGTTAAAAAAGGGGTAGTCTAAACAAATATTTGAAGTTATTTAACTCTCAAGTTATTTTATTTGCAAGAAACACACGTATTGACAGAAAATAAAGACAGACTTAATACTAAGTATTACTCTATATTATCTAGTTCACAATATAAATGCCAAAAAATAGTAGCAACTCCTCTAAAGAGACTCCATGGCCAATTATAAAACCAAACTTTTATTTAAACAAAGTAAGCACTTTCACGTTCACAAAGAATGCTTCTTCAGACTTCTAGCAGTTACAGTTAGAAACTGCCATTTAAAAGACATTAAACCAATCAAAAATGCAACAGAATTCAATACATTCAATTAAAAATGCAAAACAAATATGTATAAGATATGCCTGTGCAAATTAGCTCAAAACTAAATCATATCATTCACTCAGTATGCTATTTGGTTTGAAAAACAAAAACGGAGTTCATCTACTAGTATAACCATCTCTAACTAAAGATGTTTAAAAATAAAACAAAATAAAAAAAAAAATATATATATATATATATATATATATATATATAGATTCACTTCATAACATTGAAACTTCAAAATACTGAAACTCAAAATATTGAAACCAAAATACTGAAAGCTCAAAATACTGAATACTCAAAATACTGAAACTCAAAATAGTGAAAACACATATTATGCGTAAACTCAGCTTAAACAACATAAATCATAACAATTTCTACCAAATATATGCACCCCCATCTGCTAATTAAATATATCAACTCCAAGATTGCACATAGTGTAGTTAAGTCCAATCTTGGAGTAGATATATATAATTAGCAGGGGGGTGTGGGGGGTGCAGGGGTGCTTTCCCCCCTGCAGATATTTGGTAGAAATTGTTATGATTTATGTTGTTTAAGCTGAGTTTATGCATAATATGTGTTTTCAGTATTTTGAGTTTCAGTATTTTGAGCTTTCAGTATTTTGGTCTTCAGTATTATGAAGTTTTGTCATTTTCAGTATTTTGAAGTTTCAGTGTTATGAAGTGAATCCATATATATATATATATATATATATATATATATATATATATATGTATGTATATATATATATATATATATATATATATATATATGTTTATATAAAGTTTCATAGGTTCATAGGTAGGTACTAGGCTATTGGCCCTAGGGCCCATACAAGCCTAGCCAAAAAAATGTACCCTGGCTTTCACCACCCAAGAAAATTATTTTCCTGTGCCCATGTCGAGCAGAGCCACAGAAGTGATCCCTGCAGTGAATTTCCCATTTCCCATCCAATCATCAAGATTTTTCTTGAAGAGTGCTAATGAGGAGCTCTGTTTGACATAGATAGGTAGTCTGCTCCAGAGTATGGGAAGTCTCTGGGACAGGAATCTATCCCTCCAGCATGCTCTGTTTATTGTGGTGACAAGGTTAAGGTCCCTAGAATGTGTAGCTCGGAGGGATTGGGATTTCCTTAAGTGGAGCATGTCCAACAGCTCTGGGTTTGACATAGCTTTGTATGTTAGGAAGAGATCGCCCCTGAGTAGGCAATACGTGATGGACTAAAGCTGTAGTTTTTTGAGACTGTCTGCATACGGCATCTGTTTGAGGCCAGTAATCCTCTTTGTGAGGTATTTCTGGGGTCTTTCCAGTTGTTGTAGATGTCTTGTGAGGTACATACCAAAAGGGGCATTGTACTCTATAATGGGTCTAATGAGTGATGAGCAGAGGGGAACAATGACCTATTTTTTTCTGGATGAGAATCATTTTGTGATGAGATGAGACATGTAGAAGGATTGCTTGACCACTGTGGTGATGTGATTATCAAAGAAGAGACTACTGTCCACCTGTGTCCCAAGGTCTCTTATCACATTTTCGGCATTAAGTAGACTACCAGCTATGTGGTAGTTCATGGGTACAGAGTTTTTACCAAAGGGGATGACAATACATGTTTTGGCATTGAGCTTCAGGCCATGGCTTTGACACCAGGTATATGTCTCAGTGAGGCCCTTTTGTAGTTTGTCCACATCGTTAGGAGTTTTGATTATGGCTCCTAGTTTGCAGTCATCTGCAAACTTTGTTAGCCAAAGACCTTCTGTGTTGGCCTGCACTTCAGAGAAGTAGATACCAAACAGGAGAGGACCCAGGACTGAACCTTGTGGTTCTCCACTTGTCACTGGTCTGATGTCGGATTTGGAATCTGCTACTTTCACAGTGTGGGTTCTGTCCATGAGCCAGTTGGCAACCCATCTTGTGACATAGGGATTTATACCTAGTTTAGTGAGCTTATCTATAATTCCAGAGTGGGGGATGGTGTCAAAAGCCTTGGCGAGATCTAGATAAGCTGTGTGAACCATTTTACCCTCATCTATGGCTTTGGTGACTGCTTCAAAGAAGTCAATCATGTTTAGGAGACATGATCTGCCTTTTACAAATCCAAACTGAGTAGGGTCCAGAGTTTGGAGATTACCAATGTCTTTGTTTATGAGTTCCACAATGATACGTTCCATGGCCTTGCAGACCAGGCTCGTCAGGCTAATGGGGCGGTAGTTCCTGGGGTCCGTCATGGCTCCCCCTTTGTGGAGTGGGATAGCTGTTGTGGTGCGCCATTCAGTGGGTACAAAGCCTGAGGTGAGGCTATGATTGAACATGGTACTTAGGTAGGTTACCAGTTCATTCTGTAGTTTGTGTAGAACGCAGCCTGGGATATTGTCAGGTCCCATGGATGCTGTGTTCTTGGCTTTGGAGAGTGCATTTTTTACCTGTGCAGCAGTGATTATTGGAACTTTGCATTCTTCCGGTATAGAGATGGGCCCTCTAGGGGGTGAGAGGGGGGTAAAGTTAGCACTGAACCTATCTGCTAGGATGTTGGCAATATCAGCTGGTTCTGTATATTTAGTGCCATTATGCTGTAACTCAGAGCAGATCTGAGTGTTCCCATTTAGATGCTTGACATAGCTATAGAATGCTTTGCGGTTGTCTTTAGAGTCAGTGTCAATTTTGTTTTCGTAACTAGCTTTGGAGGATTTTATGAGAGATCTCAGCTTCTTACTGAGGTTGACCAGGGAGTTCCCCCAGTCATGGAATTTTACTCTTTTTTGCAACAGTTTCTTTCTTCTGTTGTAGAGTTTGTTTATGGCAGAGAACCACCAGATTGGCTTCCTTTTTTTGAAGGATAATATCTTGATTCTATTAGGGATAGCATGATGCATGCACTCGTGAAAGTGCTTATAAAGTGCATTTGTGTAGGATTCGGCAGTCGTACCTCTATTGTCCGTCTGCATGGGTGTTATGAAGTTTGCCACTTCTGTTTTAAGAAGTGTGAAGTTGGCTTTTGAGAAGTTTTTTACGATGGTTTCCCTAATTGGGGCTGGGGGTGGGATGTGGATGTCTAGGCTGATTAGCTTGTCGTCGGATCTGACCAACAAGGAATTGACCTGTGGTGTAGAACACCGGTTTCCCTTGTTGGTAATGACCAGGTCTAGGATATTGCTGCCCCTGGTGTGGGTGTGAATAAGTTGATCCAAGGCGTTGGAATTTATGAATTCTAGAAAATGTTGAGCAAAAGGGTTGATACATGAGTAGTTATCCCAGTTAATGATGGGGTAGTTGAAATCACCCATTATTGGGGTGTTGGGTTGTACCCTAATACTTTCCAGTGTATCAAGAAATGAGGAGTGTGAATCCTGGGACATGGTGGGGGTTCTGAAGCAAGCTACAATTTGGATTGCGGTCTTGCCCAGAGTTAGTTGCACTTGGATAATCTGGGATGAATTATGCTGTGCAACTAGCCTGGAGGTGTGGATATCCTTAATGAATATGGACACGCCTCCACCTTTAGTGCTTCTTTCTGGGTTAAGTGGCCGAAAGGTGTGGTATGAATTGAAGCCTGGTAATGCAAGGGTGCTCTCTGGAGCTTTGAACCAGGTCTCTGTCACTGCACAGATGTCAATGTTCTGCATTTTAAGGAGTGCCTCGAGTGAGTGCATTTTGAGCTTTAGACTTCTAGCATTGAGTAGCATTACCCTCAGATTTTGCTTGCTTGTACCTGTTACGGTGGTGAATTTGTCATTTGAACCTTGCCTAAAAAAGGCACTATAGGGGTGGCAAGAGCCTTAGACAGTATCTGGAATCCTAAGGGCGACAGGTGCAGGCCATCTCTGGCAAAGCATCTTGGATTGTCGAACATGTCGTCCAAGGCAGACAAATACTGGATCCCCTTAGAATGACACCAGAAGCTTAGCCAATTGTTGAAGTCAATCATTTTGTCCTTGTACTGTGGTATCATTCTGGGTGATGGCAGGATGCTACTCAGGGTTAGGGTCATACCTGCCTGGGATACAAGATCGGAGAACTCCTCCATGTCTCTTTTCATGTAGTCCAGGGAGGTATCTCTCAGGTCATTCACACCAACATGGACAATGACAGTGTCATATTTGTACTTATTGTGGAGTGACCTGAGTGCATGCATTATGTGGCAGATCCTAGCACCTGACAGGCAGCTGACAGTAACTTTCTCCTTGTTTAGTCTAGTGAGTGGAACATCAGTCTGTCTGACTATAGAGTCACCTATGACTAGAGTGTTGGGTACATTGTTATGCCTTATGGGCTGTGGTTGAGTGGCACACTGAGTTTGTGGGCTATGTGTCATTTGGGTTGTGTTGGGGGGTGGAGTTTGCTTGCGTTTATGCTTTGGATGTCCCTGATGCTTGGGCAGGTTTTTATTGAGAGTCTCCTTGAATGTAGGTGTGTGTTTTGTGTTTCTATGTGTGTGTTTTGGTGGTGTAGGTTTTGAGGGACTATGTGATGAGTGTGGTGTGGTGCAAGTGTTTACCTTCTCCTCTTGACTGTCTAGTCCAGTCTTGGGTGAAGAGAGCTTTGCTTCCAGTTTGGCTATATAAGTGCATCTCTCACAGGTTGTAGTGTTGGGTGGTAGGAGGAGAGGGTTGTCTGTGTACATGAGGCAATTGCTGCATTGCCCCAAGATGCCCAGATTCATCAGGTAGACAGGATAAATCACTGGGAGCTGACCCTTAGACATGCCTGGATAACTGCTTATTTATTAAGTATTAAAAACTGCTTTCCACTAGACAAGTGAGGAAAGCTGAGTACTGTAGTACTTTGCAGCGTATGTAGTGCTTACAATGAGTTCTGAACAAGTGCTGAGTTCAAAGAAACAGATTTGAGTGCTGAAACTAGAAAACTGGCTAGTTATAAGAAAAAAAATCTAAGCTAGAAGGCTTCCCTCTAACACAGAAGGGCTTGGGGGCTCAGAAGCCTACAAACAGTCTATACCACTTAACAGGAAAGGCAGGAAAGAAGCTTATTTTTTTTTCTGTTTCCCAGATGCCCTCTTTGTACACAGTAGGCGTGCCTGAAATCAGAATATGATCTCACTGCACTCAGTTGAGTGAGCAAAGGAGTATCCAAACACAAATTTACAAGAGTAGCGGGCAGTTTCAAGGCCACTAAGATTAACACCAAAACAAAACAGGGAGGGTGGGTGGGATTAACTGAAGAGCAGAGTCAAAACTTCCAGTTCAGTTAATATTCCTGCAACACAGTTAAATCAATTTAAATACTGCATTATTTGAAAAAAAAGTGCAGATAAAGGTACTTAAATTCTCTTATACGTCCAGTTGATTACAGCTAGATCTTAGCCGGCCAAAACTGAGGCAGCTCAAGGTTACCGAAATAGTTCACCACAATGCATGAGAAGTGAGTGAAGTTCACTTACGCAAAGAGTAGAGTCGTAGAATGTCCTTTGTGGATCCAAACTCAAAAACACTTCTGAGGTGCATAAATATTGAATAGGTACTGTAGTACACAAGTTAAATATTTCCAAACCAAACCAGACCTATAATATAGAATAACAAACACTATCTTCACATAAAACTGTTCGTAAAAATGATGATCACATAACACCCACAATATACTATAGTAGCATCAGATGTAACACTAAACATCATTCTAGAAAATCATTTACTCTGCAAAATATCATGCTTATAAAAAATCTTAGGTTTGCTTACATACACTTCTAGTGCGCGCTACCATGAAGTAAAGCCTGACATCCTATCTAGCAAGTTGGAAAGCTGACATGGGCACACCCACTCTATGAAGCTATCACATGTAATCACATAATAGAAACTTTAAGTCCATAAAATATCTTATATGGATACACACCAAGTGTATAGGACATTCAAAATCCTATGTATATTCATATATGCATCAAAGGCTCCGTTGTAAAAATAAATATCATTAACGTAACACAATTGTGTTGCATATTAGTAGCGTCTTTGTATGTGATGCTTTGTTGTTTTTAAGCCATGTGATCACCCACTTACTACAGTGTTGTAGAGTGGGTTACGTTAATGATGTTTATTTTTGCAAGGGAACCTTTGATGTATATCTATATAAGATTTTTTATGGACTGTGAATTTGGTTTCTAAAACCCAATTATTTGCTGACAATATTCTTCTGACATTGAGTGAGCCTGATAGTTCCCTTTCTGATGTTCCAAAAAAATCTGGTCTCTTCTTTAATGATAAAACAAAGATACTACACATAAATGCCAATATTGATAGGACAAATGACAGATTTACTAAATGCATTGTCAAAGAGAAGAAAATGAACTATTTAGGGATAATTATAATATATAACATTAATAATATAATAAATTACAATTATACTAATATCATAATCAGTATAAAGACTGTAATAAATAAATAGAACAAATTTTCTTCACAGTGAGAGACTATCTATAATCAAAATGATTATTTTACCAAAAATCTTATATGTTATTCAACTGTTAACTTTACTTCCATATAAAACATGTATTACAGAATTTAATACATTCATTTTAAAATTGCTTTGGTTCCCCCAACAAACCAATAATTGCCTTAAATCATCATATAAGGTACTGGACAGAAGGAGGGACTGGACTACCATATCTAGAGTTATATTCTTTATCATCAGTTATAAAAACAATATCTCTTTGGATAAATAATATTTACACAGCCATGCAAAAAGAGTTTCTATGATGCCTTTTCATAAAATTTAAACACAACATAAGCTCTAATCATAATCTTATACTATGCAATAGTTTACATTTGTTGGTAAAATATTACTTTTAAGAAAGGAGTCACCAGATAACTGACTTTTATTTTATTTCTACTATAATAAATACCTTTCGAAACTGAAATTTATGGAATTCCAACATATAAGATGTGGATTTTTTTTCTTTTCCCTATAGCGTACACTCAAATTGATATTTTTCACTTCAAAGTTAGACACAATGATTACATTTAAAGAAAAAAATCTAATATATGGGTTTCAATTAATGAATAATGAAAAACTACATTCTATTGATTATATCATAAGTAATATGGTTGGAGGTAAAGTCTTGAAGACAATATGTAAAAGGTAAAATTAAGCTAATGCAGCCAAGGATAAGAGATCTTATCCCAAAAATTAATTGAATTTTTAATATTATTAATACAACAAAACACACTGGGAGAGGGTCTCTTTTCCAAAATATATAGAGTTGAGGAAAGAAACAAAATGTTACAATGACAGTTATTGGAACTATTTTACTCAAATTAATAATAAATCTCAAGATGAAGAGGCTAAAGAATCATGTTTAATATCTTCTAAACAGACAACTTCTCTTAGATGTAAACATTTTGCTTGGGAATTCTTCCATATATCTTTCTTCACACCTCATAAATTTGAATTAATGTTTACAAAGAAGCAAGTTTGTTGGAGATGTAAACAGGAGCTTAAAACAGATTGGCAATGCATGTACTTTGATTGTGCTGTATGTACACCTTTTTGAAATAACATCAATCTTTTTGCAGGCTTTATTTGGGGTCAGTTTTGTTTTATCTAAGTCAGTAATTATTTTTAATACCCCTAATCCTGTTTGTATTAAAAGAATGACATACCCCTTTTACTGTCCATTTTATCAATTCTGAGAAAAGTTATAACCAAGAACTGGAAGAATGAAGGAGCACCATCTTTCAAATAATTCACAAATATTGCAACCAGAGTATGTCATCTAGAAGTTATCACACTTAATTCAAGATCTACTAGAATCACTTCCTACTATAATATGTGGACAAATTTCAAGAAACTGTTTGACAAAAATAGCTATACTCATGTCAATTGTAATGCATAGGAATTTTTTGAGATTATTCATTATTAGTAGACACTCTTGTAAATAATTGTTCTTCTTTGTTCTTGTTCATAATGTTCTTTTTTATGCTCACAAATTTCTGAATGCAATTATTGTCATGATCAATTTGTTTAGTCAAAATCTAATAAAAACTTTCAGAAACACAGCAAGGATGTATTATCCCTCTTTGCCACAGAAATAGATTTGCAGCAGAGAATGAAAATCATTGTGCATACAACTAACTGTAACATCATCCGCTGTACTAACAAAACAAATAACCATTTGTACATATATTAATTTCAGAAGTAGTGCAGTGAGTGATCACGCAACCATTTTTGGCTATTGCTTGCATAAATGCAGCTCTGTCTTACCTCTCTGTGTTTGTTGCTCATTCTTGTCTTATTTGACCAGTAATCTGAGGCATGCAGTCTATAAGGCATTCTGTATCATTGCCCTTAAAATGTGTGAAGATATTAAATGGCAATAAAATACAGTTGTCAAGAAATGAAGGGGAGTTTTGATGTTACTGAACAGAAACTGTGGAATGTGTGCTGCTTACTTACATTCAAAACCTTGATACAATTACTTCTACACTTTGTAAGTCTAACCTTGCTGACACAACCACTGGAGGTAAGGGAGTCTGAATTGCTGTTGTATTTTCCATCCCCCCTACCAGTAGTCATTCACAGTTGCAATCCCTTAGCAACAAACAATGAGTGAGTGCCTGCACTATGCTTATATCTGTTACATGGAGCCAAGTATTTGGGATTCAGAAATTCTAATGAGTTCACACCTCATTTGCATATTCACTGTGCTCACAGCCCTGAATCTACACTATAAAAAGGGAATTGTGTAGGCAAGGAACCTGAAGGTAAGGAGACTTGTTTATGTGGATAACACAGAAGAAGATATTTACTTTGGGATTTATCTGCACAGAAGACTACTGATCTTGATAAAGTATGCTTACATTTTTCTACTATATACTGGATATGCTGAAATGTCATGTCAGTAAGCAAAATCAGTTTATATATATATATATATATATATATATATATATATATATATATATATATATTCATTAGCAAATGCTACTTTTCTCTGTCTGCATTTCTTAGAAGTGTACTGATGGCATAGGCAGGTTTGTCAGGGCATTTTACTTTCTCAGATGCACTGCCTTATTAACTGCCATCAAAATTGCTAATGTTAAAATATTGATAGCAGTACATAAATTCTGTTTATCATTATTTTTTGGGGATTAATAGTTATATATTGATACAGTTAACACATTGTGGTTGATTATACATGGGCTTGAGGTAGACATATCATCCAAGTTCTTGTCAAAAGTATCATTAATGGACATACAGATGGCAAAATGTTTTAATCCCTTGTGTTATTGTTCATTGTGATGATGGTGTCCTTGCCTTTTGCTTAACATCTTCCAGGACCATCCACCATAGGGAGTATACAGTTCTCTACACCTTACCATCGTCATTCTTGGCAATTATCCTGGATGCTCTAAAAACTGTTCTCTAAGAACAAGGATGATGATTTTAAAGAATAAGTGGAATTTATTGCATCTTTATTTGTACAGAAAGGTTACAATAGACAGTATTTGGGGAACATTGCAGAAGAAGTTACATCCAAAAGAAATACATGTTTTGTTCCTATATTAATAAAAAGTTTGAAAAAGGACAGTATTAGTAGGCAAAAAATTAATAATATGCCAGTATGTTCACTTGATATGTCTACTGGTAATATTTATATATGCAAGGTTATTTACGATAATTGGAATATTATAAAGTGGAACTGTGATTTATTTAAGGTAGTTGGTAAGCAAAAAAAGGTTGGTATAATCATTAAGATATTTGCCTTACAGATACAAGGTGCAGGGTTTGGTAATGAATGGGTTAATTGGCTAGGCTTAAAATGACCCACAGCTGTAGTCAGCCTAGTACTAGTCTATGAACCTATGAAAATGATGATACCAAAATAGATCCCCCACCTACTGACAAAACTAAGGAAACCTATAAGTGTGGTGGGTGTGCGGTCTGTACATTTATTTATGAAAGACCATTTATTTACTTAGAACATTTAGATCAAACTATTTGTATGAAAGGATGATTTACATGCAACACAAAAGGGATTGTTTATATTAGTATATGTTCTGGGTATCTAACTTTTTATATAGGTACCAGAATTCTAAGAAAAAAGATAAATAAACATTTGTATTTAATTAAAAGCAAGGACTCTAATAATGCAATGTTTAATCGCAGCTGTCTTTGTATTAAATAGAAAATATTTTTATTTTTATTTTTTGGTTCTTGAACAAGTGCCTGAAGATTTAAGAGGTGGAAATTATAAAAGTAGGGTAGACATGATAGAAACAGAATGTCAATTAAGGGTTAGAGCAGATCATCAGGAGGCTAAAGGTGAATAGATGATGTTTAAAATGTTTATTGTCTTTAGATACTGTGTTTTTAACACTAATTGAGTGTAAATTAGTGCATCAGATGGGTGGTCTATATTTTTAATTAGGAAGAATTTTGTGTAAAAAGTTTGATTGTTAGATTGAATTTGTATTTCTGATGAAGTCTGTATTGAACAAAAACTGTAAATAGGTCTTCTGCATTCTAAGGCAGTTATTTTGACCTCCTGGGCTTTTTTGTGGTTAAAACAAAACAAAACGCTACCATGTGGTGTAAACTCGTAACTATAGTAAAATTTATTTAACATGTAAAACCATAAATAATTGGCACTTTCACCTTGTTATACACAGGGCTTCATTGTGTTATTTCTGGTTATTGCTATGTTGAGTTCTTGTTTTACCACAGTTTGGAATTTTCTTTTTTTGTCTGTAGCAATAAAATACATTATATCTATTGTTTCGTCATCTGTTGACATATTTTGTTTTCCAATTTCTATGAAAATATAAGGAGAAAAGTGCAAGTGTTCAATCTCCATTCATATTATATACAGGATGTGAAGTTTCAGATATGTTTTAAACAATTAATTGTGCTTGCACTGCTTTGATGGAGAGATAATGTGTGTTGTGAAGAGTTAAAGGGTTCTTTTCTATCATCTATTGATTGCATATGAGTATTAATTGACAGAATGAAAGCATTTGTAGCTGTTTTTTTTTCTTTTTAATGATATTACACCTTAATGTTTTTTTGCTGCCATGTACCAAGAACAGTACTGGGGGCTGATACCATAGAGTGTGATGACTTTTTTCGTTGCTGGCTAATGGGTTTGCATTGTGTCATAAATGTCATGGTAGAGTAGTAAAACAGAGTTCATGATCTTCATCACTGCTTTGTTTCACATCTGACAGGTGGGTCAGAGAATTAAGGCTCTGAGCTGCAGTTGCTGTGGTACAGGGTATTATTGTCATAGTCTTCAACTGCATTCTGTATGACCCTAAGCAAGTCACTCAATTAGCTATTGCTTCAAGGAAACAGCTAATAATGAACTGGGCATCCAGTGGTCCACTGGGTTAATAAATGGGAATCAATAGTATTATTGCTGTTAACCACAAAGCAAAAAAAAAAAAAAAATACCTTGACGAAGGAAAATATCAGGTGTAGTCTGTAGAAAAAGAGATCTTATAACATTTCCTCCTTTCTTGTAAATCTCACATATTGTGCTGAGTCTTTGCATTTCATCTGTTACTTATTCACTTTTTTGTGTGTTCCTTGTTGTTTGGGGTGATGTTTTAAGTAGTTATATCCATTTTCAATGGTTTGAATTTATATGTCATACTTTTTCTACTATATGATGTTTTGATGCATTGTTATATATAAACTACATTTGCATTTTTACCTTTTTGTATTACTTTTTTATAAACATATATATGAATATATTAGAGTCTGTCAGCAAAGATAATTTATAACAAACATATTACATAAAAAAACTTACTAAAGCAAGTAGTAAGTGATCACAAAAGTAAATGTAAAATTAAATTACTCTTCCAGTCACTAAACAGCAGACAATGCAAACAAAAAAGACAATATCTACTGTAAATGTAACATTTTTATTTCTTATGGGGAAATAATGTAACCCCACAATGACAACATATATGAAAGTTCAGTACTTGCTTTGCTAACTGCTACATTTAACAATATGTAAAATAAAATTATTTTGACATACACAGAAGTAACTCAAACAAAAAGTACTTGCTTTCTGTATGTGTGATTTCCAAAATATTATTATAAAATTTACAGCTACGGCCATTCCAAAGGGCAACAACTCTTTTACACTGAGGCACTAAACATAAGCCCCCCTGATATAAGGGCTTCTTCTCCATGACTTCTATCTTACATGTTCTAACTCTGTGTTCATGCAACCTAAAGCAATCTCATTACTTTCCTGATAATTGGCAACATGACATATCCCACTGATTAGAAACTGTGAAGTTGACCAACTGCACTACAACTCTATGTATCTATTTGACTGTGTGTGTATGTGCATATGTATATAATGTATGTATATGTATGCAATGTGTGTATATGAATGCGGTGCGTGTGTGTGTGTGTGTGTGTGTGTGTGTGTGTGTGTGTGTGTGTGTGTGTGTGTACATGTAAGTGAACATTTATAGCTTAAGTTTTATATGCTATATATATATATATATATATATATATATATATATATATATATATATATATATATACATATATATATATATATATATACACATATACATTTTTTTTTACAATGCGTGCTGCTAGAGACTGCTGTTAAAGAACATTTTTGAATATTTTTAAAAATTGTCAGAAGCAGAGGACAAATGCAGCATATATAGGATAGTAGTGTAATTTTATATGATGCTAATGTTACTCTGCATAAATCCATACTGTAACAGTATAACAGACAAGCAAACAAGCACTGAGCTTTCATATATGCCCCCATTGTGTGGTTACATCATTTGCAGATGAGAAAAAAAATGTTACATATTCTTACAATATTTATCACACCTCATGGTTCATATTTCTTTAGTTGGCTTACCATGCTTATGTAATAATCATAGTTTAGATGCATTGAGTCATAATTAGATGGATTCATTGTTGACAATTACAAGCTGTTTGTTTTCTGTACTGTTACAGTGATTCTTTCTCTTCTTTGTTTGTGTCTGAAACTTGATTAATTGCTAGTTTGGTATAAAATCTGTTTTGTGTGCTAGCAATTTATTTTCTAACCTCACTGTGTCTTTCTAATTATATCATTATTTTTTTTTTAATTTTCATTCTCCAGAATTGTACCAAGATAACCTTTACTATGATCTTGTCTTGAAGTCTATAGCTCAATATAATCATCTAACTACAATATTTTCCTACTTGAGCACTCTGGTACCCGATATGAAATGCTGTTCTAACTTGTTTATAAATCTTCTGCACAGCTTCTAAATTTCTTGTACTTACTTTATCTTGTCAGGCAACAAAGAGACTCGCAGGTTTGAATTGTTGCCTCAATCCCTTTTTTTTCATTTACTTTCAATTTTTATTTATGGTTCCTTCTGTATGGAGTAAGCATGAGTTTCTTGTGTCAACATGGGACTATCCTGTGCAATTTGATTTCCACCTACATTTGTCAACATAATCAGTAGGTAAGTTGATAAGACTGCAGCTTGTTTTTATGTGAGTATCGTTGGTGTGTAAATGAATATGTCTGTGCATCCTGCCATAGGCTGATGTCCTATGCGGAATTAGGTTTTTAACATGCACCCACTGAATACCATGACAGAGTAGAAATGAAAATGCAAGAATGTGTTTTAGTATTTGTATCAATATCTGCCCTATATCTATCAAACTATCTTTAACATCTCTCTCTCTCTCTATGACTCTCTTTCTCTCTCTCTCTCTATATATATATGTATATATATATATATATATATATATATATATATATATATATATATTTGTGTGTGTGTGTGTGTGTGTGTGTATATATATATATATATATATATATATATATATATATATATATATATATATATATATATTAGCATAGTGTTAAGGCTTATAGTTTGCCACTAAAATCTTTGGGAAGCTCATCCTATGTTATTATGCCTTGATTGTTGCAGCAGATATAAACACAGATATAAATGGATTGTTGAAGGGAAAAGTGTTAAAAGTAAAAAAAAATAAGATGAAAAAGAGATAGCTAGCTAAAAGTGGGAGAGGTACTAGAAACAAATGGAAGAACCGTGTTCATAGGTTCATAGGTGTGTACTATGCTAATGGCCCTAGAGCCTTTACAAGCCTAGCCCATAGGATTATCTTGGCATCGTGCCACTCGACCTTAGTTCCCAGTGCCTCTGTTGAGTAGAGCCACTGCAGTGATCCCCAGGGTGAATTTTCTATTTCCCATCCACTCGTCAAGTTTTCTCTTGAAGACGGCCAGTGAGGTGCTCTGTTTGACATGTATGGGAAGTCTATTCCATAGCATGAGCAGTCTCTGGGATATGAACCTGTCCCTCCAGCATGTCCTGTTGATTGTAGCAATGAGGTTGAGGTCTCTGAAGCATGTGGTGTAGAGGGATTAGGATTTCTTTAGATGGAGCATTTCTAACAGAGCTGAGTCAGACATGGCTTTGTAAGTCAAGCAGAGATCATCTCTAAGTAGGCAATATCAGACAGAGAATAGTTGGAGTTTTTTGAGTCTGTCCATATAGGACAAGTGTTTAAGGCTTAGGATCTTCTTTGTGAATTACTTTTGCAGCCTCTCCAGTTGTTGCAGGTGTCTAGTGAGGTACATGCCAAATGGAGCATTGAACGCAATGATTGGCCTAATGATGAATAGTAGAGGGAGACAATGACCACTTTCTTCCTGGATGCAAAACCCTTAGTAATGAGATGTGCCACATATAAGGATTTTCTCACCACGGTGTCAAAGTGGTAGTCAGAAGAGAGGTTGCTGTTAACCTGTGTTCCCAGATCACTTCTAATGCCTTCTGTGTTCAGTGGACTACCATCGATGAGGTAATTCAGGGGAACCAGGATTTTCCCAAAGGGGATGATGACATATTTTTTGGCATTGAGCTTAAGGCCATGGTTGTGATACCAGTTGTTGGTCTCAGTTAGGCCTTTCTGTAGCATGTCAACATCACTTGGGAGTTAATAACAGCTCCTAATTTGCAATTGTCTGTGAACCTTATCAGCCAGAGTCCCTTTGTTTTGGCCTGGACTTCAGAGAAGTAGATACCAAACAGGAGAGGACCCAGAACTGAATCCTGTGGGAATCCACTTGTGACTGGTCAGCAGTCTGAATTGGAGTCAGCTACTTTCACACTGTGGGTTCTATCTGTAAGCCAGTTTGCAACCCACCTAGAGATACAGGGGTTGATGCCTAACTTAGTGAGTTTTTCTATGATTCCTGAGTGGGGAATGGTATCAAAGGCCTTGGCCAGATCAAGGTAGGCTGTATGAACCACCTTGCTTTCATCCACAGCTCTGGTGACTGACTCAAAGAAGTCAACCAAGTTGAGCAGGCATGATCTACCTGTCACAAAACCAAACTGTGTGGGATCCAGAGTTTGGAGATTGTGGAATTCATTATAAATAGAATGTTTATTAGGACCATGATGGTGCAGTCCATAACATTGCATATCAGACTCATCAGGCTAATGGAGTGATAGTTCCCAGGGTCTGTAGTCAGTCCTCCTTTGTGGAGAGGGATGACTCTAGCAGTGCGCCATTCAGTAGGGACAAAGCCTGAGGTGAGGCTGTGATTGAACAGGGCAAATGGGAGAGGTGCCAGTTCACTCTGTAGTTCATGTAGAACACAGCCAGGGATATTGTCAGGTCCCATAGAAGCTGTATTCTTGGCCTTGGACAGCACTGTTTTAACCTGTTCAGCAGTAATATTGGATGCCTGGCAGTCTACTGGTATTGTGATTGGTCCTTTTGGGGGGAGACAGGGATAAAGTTGGCACTGAATCTGCCGGCCAGTATATTGGCAATATCTGTTGGCTTGGTATAGCAGGTACCATTGTGCAGTAGCTCAGAGAAAATCTGGGTATTGCCATGGAGATTCTTTACATAACTATAGAAGGCCTTGTGGTCATCTTTACTATCTGCTTCAATTCTGTTTTCATAGCTAGCTTTAGATTTTTTGATGAGGGATCTCAACTTTGTGTTGAGGCTGATATGGGAGTTTTTACAGTCTTGGACTTCACCTTACTCTACATTAGCTTCCTCTTTCTGTTGTAGAGTTTGTTTAAGGCACGGGGCCACCATATTGGCTTTCTTTTTTTTTTTTGGAGTAGAGCATATTGGATCTGTTGGTTATGGCGAGATCCATGCATTTGTGTAAGTGTTCGTACAGTGCATTGGTGCATGATTCGGCAGTCATGCAACTACTCTCCATTTGCATGGGTGCTGTGAAGATAGCCAACTCTGTTTTTATACCTCTCATGTGTACCTCATTACGAGGAATGTACCTCATTTGGGGTCTTAAAAAGTTCATGTTCCTCGAATTTCATCAAAGTTCCACTATGAAAGACTCTGTCAAACATTCAGTTTTAGGAATTTTTTAAGTGAAATTCATTATAAATAGAAATGAATTATATTAATTCATTAAAATATCTTCTTTATAAGTAAAATTGGCATATTTTAACCATCCTATGACCTTCCTAGTTAAAGATGTTAGTAAACCATTAATATGTGTTCCATATTTGGCCCATTTGTTCCACATTATGAGGGCTAGTGTTCCTCATTTTGTAAATGGAAGGTTGAGAACTATGTCTGTTTTTAGGAACACAAAGTTAGCTTTGGAGGAGTGTTTCATAGTGGTTACCTCTGTGTGTGGGGGGGGGGTGGATTTCCAAGGTGATTAGTTTGTGGTCAGATCTAACCAGGGAGGAGTTGACTATTGGTGTAGAGCAATGGTCGTCCATGTTAGTAATGTTGGTCAAATTATATTTGGTTTATAGCCTGTTGGTCTGTGGTTCATTTTTTTCCTGCCATGTTCAGGTCGAGGATGTTGTTATCTCTAGTGGGGTTAACAACAAGATGGTCAAGGGCCTTGGAATCAATAAATTCCAGGAAACTTTGGGCAAGTGTATTGGTACATTAGTAGTTTGCCCAGTTAATGGAGGGATAGTTGAAGTCACCTAGTCACCAGGGTGCTTAGGAACATGGACTGCAAGTCTTGGGACATGGTTGGGGACCTATAGTAGAATACAACCTAAATTGCTGTTTTACCCAATGTTAGCTGCACCTGAAGTATCTCTGATGAGTTATGTTGGGCTACTAGTCTGGAGGTGTGTACATCCTTTATGAATATGGAAACACCACCAGCTTTGGAGCTTCAGTTCAAGTTCTAGGCCAAAAGGTGTGGAATGAGTTATAGCCTGGTAGTGCATGGGTGCTTCCTGCTGCCTTGTACCAGTTCTCTGTTACAGCACAAATGTCGATGTTCTCCATTTTAAAGAGTGCTTTGAATGAGTGAGTGCATTTTGAGATTTAGACTTCTAGCGTTGAGCAGCATGACCCTCAGATTACATTTGTTTGTAGCTATTATGGTGGTAATTTGGTCTTTGAAAGACCACCCTAAAAAGGCACCATAGGGGTGGCAAGAGCCTTGACCAGTATCCAGAATCCCAGGGGTGACAGATGAAGGCCATCATTGGTAAACCATTGAGGTCTGTCAATCATGTCATCCCAGGAAGACAGATACTGGATCCCCTTAGAATGACACAAGAAACTTAGCCAATTGTTGAAATCAATAATTTTCTGCTTGCACTGTGGTATCATTCTGGGTGATGGTAGGATGCTGCTCAGGGCTAGGGTCATACCTGCCTGTGCTACATAATCGAAGAGCTCCTCCATGTCTCTTTTCATGTAGTCCATGAAGGTACATCTCAGGTCATTCACACCCACATGTACAATGACAGAGCCATATTTGTACCGGTTGTTGAAGGACCTGAGTGCATGCGTGCATTATGTGACAGATTCTGGCACCTGACAGGCAGCTGACTGATACTTTCTCCTTATTCAACCTAGTGAGTGGGACATCAGTGTGCCTCACTATTGAGTCACCTATCACTAGTGTGTTGGGCATGCTGTTTTGCCTTAGGGGCTTTGGTTGAGTGGCACACTGTTTAGGAGAGTTATGTGTCTCATGATTAGTGTTGTGTTGTGGTGGTCGAGTACATTTCTGCCTTTGATCTCTCAGTTGTTTGGGAAGATTTTTGAGAGCCTCTGCAAAGGTGGGTGTGTGGTTTGTGTCTTTATGTGAAGGCAGTGCTTGTGTGTGTTCTGGAGGGCTATGTGTTCCATGTGGTGTGGTGCAAGTGTTGACTTCTCCTCTTGACCAGCTATTCTGATCTTGGCTGAAGGGTGTGTGGATTCCAATTTGGATAGATAAATGCATCTCTCGCACATCAGAGTGTTGGGAGGTAAGAGGAAAGGGTTGTCAGTGTACATAAGGCATTTGCTACATTGCCTCAGGATACCCAAGTTCACCAGGTTAATAGGAGAAAGCACAGGACATGCTGGAGGGGTGGGCATTAATAAGTACTGGAGCTGTTCCCTTGTAGAACATTTAGTGCTGGTAGCACTTTTGTGTGCTACAATAATTGCTACAAGAAGTCTGGTAAAGTGCTAAACTAATAAGCTAATAAAAGTGCAGGAGAGGAGAGAACTATCAGATCTAAGGGAAAATTTGAAGAGCAGACTTTGGCACTGCTCAGAAGCTTATAAACAGTCCTGGATACAGCAAATCTGTATCTGGACTAGACTAATTACAGGAAAGGTGGGAAAAAAGCCAAACACAGGCTTTTAAACCAGAAAGGTAAAAGAGTTGGAAAAAAATGCCCAAACAGCCAATAAACTACAATTATTTCTGGGTGAGAAACCACTCCTCTTCTGATAGATAAGCTACCTAATGCTTACCACTCCTACTGATAAGCTAGAAGGCTTCCCCTCCTACACAGAAAGGCTTAGGGCTCAGAAGCTTACAAACAGTCCTGGATACAGCTAATCTGTATCTGGACCAGACTAGTTACAGGAAAGGCAGGAAACAAGCACAAATACAGGCTTTTAAACCAGAAAGTTGAAAGAGATGGAAAAACTGCCCAAACAGCCAATAAACTACAATTTCTGGACAAGAAATCATTCTTATTCTGCTAATTATTTGCAAACATTTTTAACAAACTTGCCATGGATATAGATACACATGCAAATATGACAGAAAATAGGAAAGTAATCTGAGTAAAACAAAAGGCATTGTCTAACTGAATGCTCTGGTAAAACTGAAACCATTCAAATGATAAAATAGAAATCAGACTGTAATACACAGCAGGCTATGAAATCAGTATGAGCATTACTGCAGACTGTGCAGCACAGCATTTTATGGGATGTTAACAATCTGTCATTTATGAGATGCGCTATAATGAACTGTCCATGCCTGTTAACTTTTCCAGAAGTTATTACAATTTTAAGACCCTCCATTGAATGCCCATTAACTCCATGTGCAAAACTATCTAATAGCAAACATCTTTATTTATTTATTTATTTATTTTTGCAAGAGACAAGACCCACTGTCCCTCTCCCTGATATGGGTGGTTACATTAACCCCACTACTTATAAACACTTACTTTGAAACCACTAGACCTAAGAGAAGAGAGGACATGGTCTGAGACACAGTAATTTTGGCTTTAGCATATATTTTATTATAATCACATTTAAATTCTTGCTGCTCTAAGTTACACTGTCATTGCTGTCAAAAATACAAAGGGAATCCTTTTGGAAGATTATTAACATTTAAATACTTAAATTCTGGGAGAAAGGTGTCTGTGCCTTGTAGAACCGCTTGGCTGAAACCCTGTGGAAAGAATTGGCACTGGATATTATGAGGGAATTAATTAGATTTTCCCTTGGGAAACAAAATCCTCAAGCAAAGGAATTTCTAAGGCGGTATCAACAATAAAATGGTGATTTAAAAGACTGCAGGAAAAACTGCAGTTTGAAATAATATATATTGATAATGAATAGTAAGGAACCACATTTACATAATGAAGGAAAATAAATTTCATGTTCACTGAATGCTTAATTATCTTTACTTGTAAAGCCCATGGATACAGCACTTTGTTGACAAGGACCACAAAATATTAAGTATAAGGTGTGCTAGCATGCTGTTGGAGACCCAACCAGATTTTAAGAAGGTCATTGTGGTAGACAATTTTAATTTATGCTTGTCTTCAAAAGAACAGTTACAGATGTAGACAGCTATGATGAGAATTGAAAAAGAATATACTTCTGTTGACGTCTTGAGTGTTTAATACTGAATTCCCTGTATGAATGTTAGTCATTATCCATTTTTATTTACTTTATCCTAGACTGATGTCTTAGAACACAATAATGTAACATGTTTATGTATTTATTTTTGATTATTAATCACAGAGTAGCATTACAAAAAAGAATGAAAATCACTAGCAGGTCCACTACAGGAACTTGTGAACTTAGGCTGGTCTCTAAAGCCAAAGATAATTATAAATCTCTCTACAGCTATATTAGAAAACTAATACCCTATATTTCTCTGAATTTATTAAAAATGTTGTTTATTGTTGTGATCCAATAGATATTGCCAACATCTTGGCAAACAAATTAGTGCCAACTTCATTCCTCTTTCATCTGACCAATGCCCTGAAATACTTAAATCTCTTACTTTCACAGTTATCTCTAAAGATCCTTTACTGAAAGCAATAACCAAGAACAAAAATGCATTCTCCCTTGGACCTGACATACCTGGCTACTTAGTGGAATTTTGTATGTACTTGCAGACTGCTAAAACTGTTTGACCTAAAGCTACTGGCTTTATCCCTGATAAGTAGAACACTGCAGTGATGATGTCACTCCATAATGGTCACCTTACAACTGACCAAGGTAATTACTGATCTATCAGTCTTATTTTACCCTATATCAAACCCATGGAAAGTGTTACAACTGAACTGTTTAACAACAACATCAAGTATCATATTTGACTTGAACCCCAACAGTTTGGCTTTGTGAAGGCTATATCTTGTCTACTAAATTTGATTAACGTTTTTGGAAGGGTTACAGGCTCTGTATCTTGTGAACATGTGGTACACATGGTGTATCATGACCTGGCATCATACAGAAGCTAAAGGGATTAAAAAAAAAAACATTATTTTAAAAGATGTATTGTAAGCTGACCGAAAGCCAGAACCCACACAGTGCAAGTTGCAGGAGCCTCATCGGAATATATAACAGTAACCAGTGGTGTCCCTCAGAGTTCAGAACAGGGACATCTTGTTTTTTGCATGTACTTGTTAGCTGTCAAAGCAAAGAACCAAGACTTCTGGCTAAATGAGGTTTGGGACAAACCAGTTTGTCCAGGGCTATCTTTAGGAGGATTAGAATGAGTTAAATGGGAGTGGGGGTGAGTGTATTCAGGGGTAGAAAGGTTAAGTATGGTGATAAGAGTTAGGTTAGTTAGGCTTTGGGTGGTGATGGGTTAATTGGTGAGGAGACTTTACAGGAAGTGAGGTAGATGTAGGGTGTGGCTTAGTTTTTACAGTATTGCAGTTGGGGAAGTAGTTTCACATTTTGGTGTGAGTTTGCAAGATTGCCAGCTTGCATTCAAGGCAATCTGTATATAGATAGTTTGGTGGACAGGAAGACCTTGGAGAGCAGTAATAGTATGCATGCAAGGAGGATGGTAAGGTGTTTTTTGTTTTGTTTCGTTATGCTTGTTTTGCTGTCTATGGATATAAAGAAGATGGTGATTTGCTAAATAATAGTTATGTAGAGGAGTTTAGCTTTAATTTGGCCATTTAAATTAGGTTAGTTTTCTTTAAGGAGTGGCAGGTTATGGTTTTGTTGGTCCCTTTTGGTGGAGAGAGTTGTTGTGTTGTTGGTGATGAAAGGTACTCAGTTGCTAGAATTAGTGTTGTTAATGGTCTTTAAGACAGCTGTTGGTGGGGTGGTTTCGTTTCTGGCAGTGCTGTGGCTGTTAAAACAAGTGACAGCACGTTAGGAGGCTCTGCGGAATACTGGTTGAGGCCTTCGCTTATGTTTTGAGGAATCTGTGAGTGTTAAGGGCACAGTAATTTAGCTTCAGGAGTCCACGAGCATGTTGTCACTTTGCCTTTTTTATTTTTTTTCCATCTTTTTTTATGGTAGGAGCACCGTAGTGATGGGGAAGCTCCTGGTGTAAACTTGCTGCATGGCAAGCATGTGGGTGCCCTGGCTGGTAAGTTATGGATGAGTTTCTGACCTTTTCACGGTTTGGGTTTCTGTAAGCAATGGCTGCAGTCCAGACATGCACAGTAGTGTAGAGAGCCATTAGTTGAGAAGGGGTCTGCAGAGTCATATGTACAATAAGGTAAGGTATGGAAACTAGTAGTTTTATTTATTTATTAAAAGTTTTATTGTAGCACTTAATGGTTTCTCTATAACACTTCCCTTCGAAGTTGGTGATGGATCAATGAGGAGAATTTGTTTGCTAGAGATACTTTGTAGCATGCTGCAAGTTTGATACATTTGCAGGATGGTGTGTGTGTGTGTGTGTGTGTGTGTGTGTGTGTGTGTGTGTGTGTGTGTGTGTGTGTGTGTGTGTGTGTGTGTGTCTATAGGTCTTTGAGAGTTCCAGGCAATGATATTTGCTGCAGAACTGCTCAGAGCAAATAGGATTACAAAGGGAAGGGACTGTTGGGCTGCTAACAAAGTAATGGGCTGTTTATAAACCAAGACATGCTATGTGCTTGTGTTGTCGGTTGCAAGTGTCCACCTGCAGTGCTTGCATGCACGTATTACCATCTGCTGTAAGCAGGGTTTTTCAACTGTCCCCATTTGCAAAATGGCCTGGTTTTGTCTCATACTTTTATTTTGTTACAGTTTCCTAGCAAATGGTTGAGGATTGCAGGTTATCACATTGTCTGTTATTATAGGGTGGAGTGGGGCAAGTTTACATTTATAATAGTAAGATTTAAAGTCTGTCCATGTGCTTGGATCTTTCTCTCTCTCTCCCTCTCTGTCTCCATATATATATGGGTCTACTTTACATGGCCGACTTTTCAGAAAGTCGACTTTCATATGGCCGAGACCATATGATCGACTTTCAGAAAGCCGACCATGTAAAATAAACACAGAAAAAACACAACAAACACTTACCTTAAAACTGTTAGCAGGGGAGCAAGCCCCCCTGCACCCCACCATGGGCGGCTCCACCCCACACCCACCCACTGTAACTTAAATATACCAGCTCTGAGATCACACTACAGTATGGAAGAGGGAAATTTTCTCATTCCACACTGTATAGAGATAGCAGTTCGACATAGTCGGCTTTTCAAAAGTCGATCATATGGTCTCGACCATATGAATTTCAACTTTGTGAAAAGTCGATCATGTGAAGGGGACCCATATATATAATATATATATATATATATATATATATATATATATATATATATATATATATATATATTATAGCTCCTCATTAGCAAACAGAGCTCCTCATTAGCAAACAGAGCTCCTCATTAGCACTCTTCAAGAAAAATCTTGATGATTGGATGGGAAATGGGAAATTCACCCCGGGTATCACTTCTGTGACTCTGCTCGACAGGGGCACAGGAAAATAATTTTCTTGGGTGGCAAAAGCCAGGGTACATTTTTTGGTTAGGAGTGTATGGGCCCTAGGGCCGATAGCCTAGTACCTACCTATGAACCTATATATATATATATATATATATATATATATATATATATATATATATATATATATATATATATATATGGGTTTACCTGAAAACACAGACATGCAAAAACACCGACAATGAGATAACCTACACCACAAAACCGAAAGTTCAAAAACACGAAACTTCACATGCCCAACAAACCACAATCCTGACAATCAACAAAACAGAACAAATACCTTTTCCGTAAAACACACACACAACACAAGCACACCAAAAACCTTACAAACCTACACTAAACCTTACATACACAACTATGTATGCACTAACCTTATCCCAAACCCGAACCCTAAGGTCTGTCACTATCGCACACTCACCTAACCCATGCCCTAACCCTAACTCACTTAACCTGCCCCTAACCCTAAAGTCTGTCACTATCGCACACTTACCTTACCCGCACCCTGACCCCAACGTCTGTCACTATCACACACTTACCTTAACGTGTTGGTGTTCTCAGCATTGGGATTTTCAATCGTCGGTCATCTCCGGTGTCGATCTTCTGGTGTCAGTTATCTCATTCTCGGCGTTGCCAGCGTTCGGTGTTTTCAAGAAGACCCATATACATATATATATATATATATATATATATATATATATATATATATATATATATGGGTCTACTTCAGTAGAACGAAATCCTTCTTACCTGACCTTCAAAACACTGAGACGAAAAACCCAATACTCCAAAAGACTGACCACTCGGAACACTGACAGAGCACTATGGGTAAGTAATCGCTGACCCAACCCTGCAAACACACTCACATTGGTGCAAAGAAAACCCACCCATGTAGGGGGCTTTGCCACCGATGCCCCCAACACCCCACCTAACTAAATATACCAATTCCAAGATCGCACTACTGTAGAGGTAATGGACTAGGGTCAACATGCTGTCCAAACTGTTACTTACCCATAGTGATCTGTCGTTGTTCCAAGCGGTCCGCCTTCTGGAGTTTCAGGTTTTTCATCTTGGTGTTTTGAAAGTCGGTTACGTGGGATTTCGGTCTACTGAAATAGACCCATATGTAGATATATATATATATATATATATATATATATATATATATATATATATATATATACACACACACACACACACACACACACACACACACACATATATATATATATATATAGTTATATATTTATTTAGTTATCATAAGTATCTCTCCTTTTGTTGCAGATGGTGAGTGTAGATCAATGTGTGTGTATGTATTTGTAAGAAGCTATATAAGAGCTTGAACAAGTGCTTAAATACTGAGCACGTGCAAGCTTGACTGCCATTTTGTACTAAGCTGTTGAGATATAAGCATGTATGTCTGTAAAGTCTGTCAATCAGTTCATTTATATTTTATGATGCTGCTATCCATCCTGATGTGTTTCTATGTAATAAAGCATCTAAACAAACTACCCCACCTGTTTGTCATCTATGCTAGAGAGGGACAAGTGACATAGTATCAGAAGTGGCATGTCTAAAAGGACATGGTGCCAGAAGTGCCATGTTTAAAGGGACATGATGTTAAAGGAAGCATGCCTAAAATGACTTGATGGCAGAAAGAGTTCCAGTTTCTCTAATTTGAGTCCGAGAGGTATCCAGTTGGTACTGGAGGAATATATAGGAGTGGATCATCCCTACTGCACGTATAATTCACAAAACAGGTCAGAAACAAATTTTAGATGTTAAAAACTTGCTCATATAATTTCATATTTACAAAATATGAAATGAAGCATACAGAATGCTCCAAATGATATTTAAATAAACCGAAATGTGTGATATTGATAAAAATACTTGAATAACTATGGAAAATTATTTAAATAAAGTCCGAATTGCATAAAATGAATAAAATAAGGAAAATGACTGCATTTTCACTAAGTACTTATTTTTCTTATTAATTAAAGATATCCAGATTATTAGAAGTGTATAAAGTGTTTGCATGTTTATGCAGTATTACAGTAAAGTTATTTCACAAGATACAGCCATTACAGAGCATATTTTGCAAAGTACAGTGCCTTGGAGAGTTTATTGTGCATTTGAATGCTATTACAAGCTCTCACAGCACAGCTTCTTCATGCATAATTACAAGGGACATATTTTCAGTGTGTTTGTGCATGCTTTGTTGGAATGGCAGATGGATTTCGAAAACCCAGTGCACGTGTGTTTGATAATAATATTGCAGAGAACTGGAGTGTTTGAGCAAGAGTATGACATTTTCATACAGGCTGCATTTTCTGATAAGAATGACCATACAAAAGCATTTATTCTACTTAATTTAGCTGAGTCAGAAGCTATTGAAAGGGAGCATTCCTTTGTGTGTGCACCTGCTGTCTTTGCAGAATTGGGAGAAAACCATCATATTGTTGTACCGGCTGAGCCAAGGGAGGAACCTGAGTGGTTAAAATGTAAATTTAGAGAAATATGTAACCCCCAGGCAAACATTACACTGGAAGGGTACTTATTTTACACGAGGGATCAAAAGCCTGGTGAAACTTTTGCAGCATACGTAAATGATTTGAGAAATAAGGCTAAAAAGTGCAGATTTTGTGATTTAAGGGATGAGTTGGAAAAAGACAGATCTGTGTGTAGTATTAAGGATGATGCTGTGAGAAAGATTTTGCTTCATGACAGTGATTTAACTTTGAATAAAGCCATTGAGATTTGTCAGATATACGAGCTCACAGAAAAGCACACAAATATGCTTACAAATGAAAGCTGCATGCTTCCAGTAACTTCTAGAGCTCATGTTGACAGTATGCAGCACATGTTTAAAAGATAGAGACCCAAGCACATGGCAGTAACTGTAGCCCCTGCAACACTTGCTGGTAAGCCCCACAGCATTCCAGCAAGTTCCAGAGTTCAAAGAATCTCAGTGAAGCATAAGACTGGGTCAGCAAACTCAAAGCATGGGCCCCAACCTAGTTTCATTGCCAACTGTCATAACTGTGGTGGAAATCATGAATCTAAAAAGGGAAAATGTTTAGCTTTTGGTCAGCAATGCCACAAATGCAATGAGTGGAATCATTTCAAAAGGGTTTGTAAATCAAAGGCAAACATTCTTTCATTAAATGGGAACATTTCAAGAAACAAGATGACCAGTTAGAGAGCCACAACCATACTTTTTACTTTGATGGTGTATCAGTGCTTAATGAAATAGTCAATGCAGATTTATGGGCAGGGAATGAAGCATTTTGCATTGTTCGGACAAATGCAAAACCCATATAGCTCAAAGCTGAAACAAGTTCCAAGTACAATATTATGTCAGCAGAAACATTTGTTAGTGTTATGTAATGGTGAAATGCTTGATTTGCCAAAGTGTGTGAAGCATTTTGCTTATGGTGGTAAGGAGATTCAGACTGATTGCTCAGTAGTACTTTCACATTGCTCTGTTGGGAGAAGTTACAACTTGTTATTTTATATAGTCAAGAGGCATGTCCATTCATTATTAGGGCTCAGAGACAGTTTGAAAATGAGACTGCTTTCATTTAATAAGGAAGTCTATCATGTTAGACTGAAAGACCATTAATCTGAAGACTGCGCCAATTTTCAATCTACAACCTGTCCCTACTGCGTACATTTGATCCTTACTAAGGAAACTAAAGCCAACCACCCTCACCGCAGACCTACTTCCAGCTGACTTCCTATAAAAAGCTGCAGATATCATAGCCTGTCCCATCTCTATCTTAATTAATCGCACCATAATTGAATCCAAAATCCCCTCTATATGGAAAATCTCTCATGTCATTCCTCTCCATAAAGGTGGCCCATCCACTGACCTTTCAAATTACAGGCCAATAGCCATTTTGTCACCACTAGCAAAAATAATGGAAAAATGTATTCACAAACAACTCATCCAGCACTTAACTCAGAACAATCTGCTAACCGACTCTCAACACGGCTTCAGGCCCAAACACAGTACTACTACTGCTCTCCTCTCATTCACAAACACTATTAATCTTAACCGGAATGACAAAAAAATATCCTCAGCTCTCTTCTTGGACCTTTCAAAAGCTTTTGACATGGTCAACCACAAACTCATGCATGAAACCCTTAAAACTCTCTACCTGGATAACAAAACCCTTGACTGGTTTCATGCCTATCTTTCTGATAGGCAACAAGCTGTGCTCTGGCATAATAAGCTCTCAGACCTCCTACCAAACACCATAGGAGTCCCCCAAGGATCCATACTTGGCCCCCTCCTATTTTCCATCTTTATTAACGATCTTAACAAAGTCATTCCAGAGTCCACATGTATTCAATACGCGGATGACTCGACATTAATTTGCTCAGATACATCCCCAATTACTCTACTATCCAAAACTCAAGACTGTTTCACTGCAGTAGAAAAATGGCTATCTGAACGCCAACTTATCCTTAACCCAAAAAAAACAAAATGCTCCTCTTCCATCCTACCCATAAAACACCAACCTTTCCCTTTTTTATTCAATCCAACAATGGAACCATCATCTCCCCTGACCCCCACACCAAGCTACTAGGAGTTACCATCGACAACAAACTCAGATTTGATGTACACATCAGCCAGACTATTAAGACTGTTCACAAGAAACTGGGGTCCCTCTACAGAATAAAACCCTTTCTGACTCCCATGGCAAAAGTTGCTATTGCTCGCACCCACCTCCTATCCACCCTCTTGTATGCCTCCCCTATACTTACAAACCCCAACAAATCGGACCTGTCCAAACTATCTTGCTGTTATAATCACATTGCCAGATTTGTAACTGGATTACCCTACAAAACCCATCACTGTACTAATCTTCAGAACCTAGGCTGGATGGAATTACCCAACCTAATCGTACAGCAGCAACTTATAGTTGCTTACAAAATACTCTCTCAACCGGACAACATCCCTGATCTGAGTAGATTAATCACCCCTTACACAAATCTAAACAGCCTTAGATCATCACACAGATTACTTGCTCAGACAGTCAAATCCTGTAACTCAGGAGGCGACTCTCTGTTTTCCAACACAGTGGGTCAAAGATGGAATTCTCTTCCACCTAGTCTCACCACTTCCAACTCCCTAAATACATTCAAGAAAGGCCTCTCCCACCACCTCATATCCCACTGGCTCTGCCAATGCTCTAATCCAGACTAATCCATTTTTTCCCCATCCATTTCCACAGGAATATTACTTTCTTCATATGCATCAAGCCAACTACTGTCTACAGGAAACTAACAAAATGAAGGTCTTGTTTCTTTTTTATAATTGTTATTGTACATACTAGTGTACTTGTTTCCCATTTGTGTATTAACTGTATAATCGACAACTGTATGCTATTTGTTATATATTATTGTAACTTTTTTGTCCTATTTGGAGCTTTTCTCCCCGGGCCTCTGCTGAAAATGGACATGTGTCCAGTTGGACTATCCCGGTCAACAAATGTAAAATAAAATAAATAAAATAATAAATAAATTTTGTCCAACATATTTTATCTACCTATGATGATCTTTTCGAAAACAAACTAGGCAAGCTTGTGTACTCCATGAAGTTAGACCCAGATGTCAGTCCAGTTATTAGCTCAGCCCAGAAAGTTCTAATAGCTATGCAGAGCAGAGTCAAAGCTGAGCTAGGTAAAATGGTGCAACAAGGTGGGATATTTTCAGAAGATGAACCAACTGAGTGGGTATCTTCCATGGTGGTAGCTCATAAGAAAATCTCAGATAACATCAGAATATGTATTGATCCATGAGATTTGAACAAGGGACTAAAAAGTCCTCATCATCCAGTGTGTACAGTCAAAGAAGTTGCTGCTCTGATGCCAAATGCCACTGTCTTTTCTGTCTTAGATGCAAAGAGTGCATTTTTGCAAATTTTGCTTGACAAGAAATCCTCATTGATAACTGCTTTCAGTACTCCATTTGGAAGGTACAGATATTTGAGAATGTCATTTGGGATAAATTCTGCAAGTGAAGTCTTTCAGAGTGCAATGGAGCAAATTGTTTCTGGGTATCCTTGTGCTATTATAGTAGATGACATACTAGTAGGAGGTAATGGTGAAGCTGAGCATGACAGAAACCTCAGAAAAGTTCTGGACAGAGCATGTCAAGTGAATCATGAGCTCAGTCCACAGAAATGCAAATTCGGGTTATGAGAAGTTAGTTATGTTGGTCATTTATTTACCAGTTCAGGCCTATGACCAGACCCTTCTAAGCAAACAGCCATTCTCGACATGCCAGCTCCAGACAATGCTCAAGCCCTGCAACATTTTCTTGGCATGGTTAACTATCTAGGCAAGTTCATTCCAGACTTGAGTCAAATATCAGCACCACTAAGAGAGCTGACACATAAAGATGTATCCTGGTCTTGGTTAGAACAGCACCAAAGAGCATTTGATGTCCTGAAACAGAGAATTGCCAGTCCACCAACTCTCAGATACTATGATGTGCACAAGCCAGTCACTCTTTCATGTAATACTTCGAGATTTGGTCTAGATGCAGTCATTCTACAAGAGGGTCAGCCTGTTGCCTATGCATCCAGAACTCCTACCCAAAATGAGATGCAGTATGATCAGATTGAGAAAGAGCTTTTGGCAATTGCATTTGCATGTTCAAAGTTACATGATTATGTTTATGGTATACCTGTCCAAATCAAAACAGACCACCAACCTCTAGTCAATATTTTGAGAAAGCCTATGCATACAGCTCCAGCCAGATTGCAATGCATGATGTTGAGATTGCAAAAGTATAATTTCACTCTTATCTACAAGAAAGGCAAAATTCCTTGTGATAAACATTTTGGTTCAACTGCCCAGAGACCTCTTTTGAGACAAACCAGAACCATGTTACCAATCAGCAGTCAATTGTTGGTTCCATGTGTCAAGAACAACAGGTCAGTGAAAACCAATCTGTTGAAGAAGCGTTTAACCCAGAAGTCCTACCATGATAAGACCAGCAAACCGCTCAATCCATTATGGATGCAAAATCCAAAGGTTATGATCAGATTGTAGTCGTGAAGAATATTTGCTCAGAGCCAAGATCATACATTGTGGAATCACAAGGTGTAGAGTTTAGGCAGAATAAGAAACATGTGATGCAGGTGTCCGAGCCTATACCACAGCACATAGCCTGTGAGAAAGACTGTTTATCTAAGAGTGAGTTATCCAGTGTTCCAGTTCTAGGGAAAGCTCCAGAGAATATTCATGTCCCTATGATGAATCCAGAAGTTCCTGAGATGAAGTGTTCGACAAAGACTGTCTCTGTTGCTAAACTCAGTTCAGATTGTTATGTTACCAGATCTGGTCACATCTCCAGACCATGTTATAGACACACGGCAACTTGGACATGAACATTGTGTTTGTTTCTAATGTCTATAGTAGTGCATGTCTAATTCCAATGTTATTCTCAAATAACAGTAATCTTTTTAAGAGGGAGGATGTAGATCAATGTGTGTATATTTATTTTTAAGAAGCTATCTAAGGGCTTGCACAAGTGTATAAATACTGAGCATGAGGGACAGGTGACAGCGAGCATGCAGAGTTTACAGCAATGGTAGGAGGCCATTGTGGTGCAGGTGGAAGAGTTGTTCCAAGAGGTGTCTAACGCTGACCCTGGGATGTCAGATCATGCAGGGGAAGCAAGCCAAAAGAGAAGATGTTTGGCAGTGAAGACCAGGTTGGTGACGTGCAGGAAGAGACAAAGACTTTTGAGTGAGGTGGTTGCAGTTGATTCTTCAGTGGCAGTAATGAATCCAGATGGAGCATCGGGTAATGATTTTACACTGAGGGTTAAGACAGACAGGGCAGGTCTGTGGGGGATGATGGTGAGACAACGGGAGAGAAGGCTTGTCATGGGTTGGGTGATGCAGGGAGGTCTATGGGGGATGTGCAAGGGTGTCAGGAGCCAGTTGGGGGAGAAGCAATTAGGGATGAGAGTGCAGGTTTGGTTGGCAGTTTGGGGTCATTATCTTTTGGAAGTGGGTTCTGATTTTGGCATCCAGAAGGTGATTGGTTAGCTATGCAGGCATTGGGGCAAGGAACAAGGGTGGTTTTTCTGACTCCTCATATTCCATCCTCAGTTAAGGAAAAGATTTGGAAAGGGGAGTATGTTGATGTCTTTGAATTAATTGATGCAGAAGGGGATACAATGACTAGTGAAATCTGAGTCGGCAAACAGTAAGGATCTATTTGCTGCCTTAGCGGAGTTAGGGTGGAGGAGATTAGGTAGGTTGTGGCCTAGGACATGGGATAATTGGGTATTAGGTTTCATTTACTATATTGCAGTTTTGTTGGAGAAGGATACGGTTTTGGCATTGCCTCTTTTGGGTTACTTTCTTATGATCCAGGAGGCTCAGTGTTTTTGGCCTGGAACTGCCTGGTTATGGTATGACTAAAGATTTCGGAAGCAGAAAGCAGTTGATCACTGTCTGCGGGGAGATTCAAAATCAGGGCATATGGCTGGCTACTATGATGGATAGTTATGGGGGGAGTGGTAGAAGAGAAAAGGCAGGGGGAAAATGGGGGGAGTATGTTGGGCTTTTAATGCAGGAAGTTGCTCATGGGTAGTGTGTAAGTTCTTGCATGTTTGTTCAAAGTGTGTGGGAACCATCCAGTGATGCAGTGTGGGTGGCGGGAGGTTAATCCTATGACTTCAGATTCACTTTCAGCTGAGGGGGATTTTCCCTTCCCAAGGGTTCAAAACCTTAGAGGTAGAGGCAATTTTCAAGAGTTACTGGTTGGGGTGTCCTTTCAGGGGGGCTAGGGGATGGGCTGGGGCCACATTCCCCTGTTAAGGTGGATGTATTATGGTATATGCTCCAGCAATTTTCTGATTCCTCTCTCAAAGATAAAACAGTTGAAGGTTTTTCCCGGGGGGGGGGGTTCTATTAAATCAAGGGTAGGGTAGTATGTAGGAATTTGTGATCTGTACAGGGGAAAGAGGATATTTTGCTGAATTTGGTGGAGAAGGAGTAACAGGCAAGTAGGTTGTTGGGTCCTTTTGATAGCCCATCCTTTGAGAGTTTTAAGGTTTCACCATTGGGTTTGGTTCAGAAAAAATTGGCTTTCGAGTTCAGGCTGATTCTCTATTTGTCATACCCAGAAGGGAGCTCAGTTAATAATTTCATTTCAGTTGGGTATGCCAAGGTGAGCTGCACATCTTTTATATGACACTGTGAAGGTTATCCGGGGTTTTAAGAATCCCTGTTTATTGAAGGTGGATATTGAATCTGCTTTTCACCTTTTGCTAAAAGAGGAGGAGTGGCCATTATTAGGCATGGTAGAGGGGAACAAAATAGGCATGGCAGTGGGGAACAAATTTTACTTCAATAAGGCTATGCCAATGGGCTGCTCAATAGTCTGCTACTTTTGAGAAATTCAGTACTGTTCTTCATTGGGTGTAGTGGCAGCGGGTGGGTACGCAGAGGGCTGTGCATTACTTAGATGATCTTTTTGTTGGTGGGGGAGGGATTTGAGTAAGTGTTTGAAGGAGGTTTGAGAGAATTTTGGGGGATGTGTGATGAGTTGGGGGTCTCATGAGTTCTTGGAAAGCTCAGCCAAAGCTTTGGATTTCCTGGGTTTATTCATGGCTGCAGAATGTGGGCCATTTTGCTTGCCTATGGATAAGACAGGAAAACTGAAGGAGAAGATTGGGACACTTATGTGTAAAGATAAGCTATGGATTTGGATGGTTATGGAGTTCTTAGGGCTTTTGAATTTTGCATGTTGGGCAGTTCATCAAGGGCGTATGTTTTGTAGATCAGTAGCTTTTTTGTTGAAAGGAGGGAAGAACAAACACCATTGGGTTAGGATTAACAAGTTGGTACGGGCTGATTTGGCTCTTTGGTTATCATTTTTGAGCAGTTTAATAGAGTTTCTTTTAGGCAGGCAGATTGGGTTGGTCAAGAGGAACTGCAATTGCTTACGGATGCCACTGGAGGTATTGGAATGGGTGCATTTTTTGCATTTTTTGGAGGGGAACGGTTTGCAGCTCATTGGCCATTGGATTGAAAGGAAGAGTGGAAAAGGGATGTCGCATTTCTAAAGTTAATGCCAATTTTGGTAGTGTCAGTAGTTTGAAAGGAGAGATTAAGGAGAAAGAAGGTCATTTTCCATTCAGATAACATAAATGTGGTGCAGGTTTTGCAGACAAAGACTGCTAGATCTGAATTGTTGTTGTTAGATTTACGTAAGTTAGTCTTGCAGAGTTTGCTAATTAATTTTTCATTCACTGGTGTGCATGTGGTATGGGTTAACAATGCAATTGCTGACAGTTTGTCTTGTTTTCAGTTTTCCAAATTCTGACAGTTGTGTGGTGGTGGAGTAAGTGCCAATGGCTTTGCCAGATGAGGTGTGGCATCTTGGGTTAACTTAACCAGGATGTTTGTGCAGCAATCATGGGCGGCATCCACAAGAAAAGTGTTATGATTTTGATAAATTTATTTTGCAGTTGCTTGAGGAAGAGATGGTTTACATGGAGGAGTTACTGCTTTGCTACTTGGCTCAGGCTTGGGGGCAAGGTAAGGCAGTGCAAATGGTTAAGGTGGATTTGGAAGCAATTAGTGTCTTTGTGCTGGTAACTTGGTTGCATGACTTCACAAAGTCTTGGATGGTAGGGAGTATGTTGACAGGATTGGAAAGAGTGACTGGAGTGAATATGGATATGTGTTGGCCATTAGCAAGGAAGATTTTGAAAGTTTTATTGAAGGGTTTGGCTTTAGTGGTGGGTGAGTCAGTCGACTATGTCATGTGGGTTACTTTGTGTTTGTGGGTGAATTTTGGTACATTTCAGGTGTCAGAGCTATTAGGGTCATTACTTTGGAGAGATGTAATGATTTTTCCAGGGTCGGGGCACATTAAGTTACGTAGGTCTAAAATAGATCAGCTGGGGAAGCGTGCACAGATAGTTCTGAGAAAAGATAGGAATGCGGGGCTTTGTCCAGTGGGTTGGGCTGCAGAACTCATGCAGACACAGGTGGGGATTCCTCATGATTTTGTTTTTCAGTTGAGATAAGATAGCATGGTAACAAATGGTTTTGTACAGGTAATAAGAAGGGTGCTTTGATGTATGGGTTTTCCAGCTGACAGGTTTGTTACTCATTCTATTCATATTGGTAGGGCTTCAGATTTGGCAAGGGAAGGCAGATCCACTGAGGTTATTAGAAATGGGGAAGTGGTCTTCTAATGCCTTTTTATTTTATGTTAGATAATGGATTCAATTGCATTAATTTTTTTTTGTCTTTCAGGAAACCAGATTGTCATCTTGGACCTTTTGGATATCCATTGGGCAGAGAAAAGGGCAGCAGTTAGGATGGATGGAAAAATTGGGATTTGCATTGAGTAGGGTGGGAAGTTAGTTGGCATGGGATTAGAGGTCTTAGGTGAACTCAGCTTATGCATGAAGTTGAATTGTTAAAGTTATGGCTAGGCCTTTCTTGAATAAAGTTATGGCTAGGCCACCCTCAAATATTGGTGATACATTTAGGTGGTAACGACTTAGGAATAATTCCTAAGAAACAGTTGGTGGTTAACATAAGGGAGGATTTTTTATGTTGCAAACACTATGTCCAGGTATGTGTATAGTATGGTCAGAGATAGTGCCAAGTCTGAGTTGGAGGAATGCTGCTAGTTTTCAGACTTTGGAGTGTGCATGGAGGTTTGTAAAACATAAGTCAGCATGGCAGTTGAGAGCTTTGAGCATGCATATGATAGTCAATAGGGATTTTGATGACAGGGATCTTGTTTGGTTTAGATCTGATGGGTACATATGAGTGCCGTTGGTTTAGATTCATTTAATTTACATTTGAGATTATGTTTAGATGGTATGGTGAAAGTTCTTGGTTAGAAGAGGGAGAACAGCCTAGGGTCAGGCTGGTTGGTGGACAAGGGCAGGATTGTTCCTCTTCTATTCCCCATTTTGGTGATGGTGTTGATGGTATTGCATTTTGGGGATCAAAGTAAGCTGTAGGATGCTGCTCAATAAGAATAAGTAAGTGGAGTATGCACATTGCTTATTCGGACAGGGTGAGTGGGTACCCTGCCCTGATGGATGCTAGGAACATTTTCATGTTGCAGTTATTCTTGTTACAGTTAATTAAATAAAGTTATCAGCTCATGTTTGAATTTAATAAAGGTTGCCAAATGTCTTTTGGATGTCATTGTGCATTATTGAAGATGACCGGGACAAATGAGGTTTGGGACAAACCAATTTGTCCAGGGCCATCTTTAGAAGGGTTGGAATGAGTTAAATGGGGGTAGGGATGAGTGTATTGAGGGGTAGATGGATTAATTTTAGTGATAAGAGATTGTTTATTTAAGCTTTGGGTGGTGATGGGTTAATTGGTGAGGGGACTTTAGAGGAAGTGAGATAGATTTCCAGTTTTTATGAACTTCACTGAATTCCATTGTTAGTACCAGAAAAAATTTCTTTTCCATCACTAGAGACCATGTCAACAGATATTTTCTAAGACCACCTTGGATTTTATTTGGCTACAAGTACCTAGTAGATTTTTTCATCATAAAACAGGCACAATTAAGTTATTTTACATGTGGTACAAATTCCCACTCAGTCACCAACTCAACTAACAGTGTTTGATTTCCTGCAGTTCTGTGAGTAACAGCTTACATTGGTAGAGCTTATTATCATGTATTATATGATGTGTCAGACACTCAGACAAATTTCAAAAACCAATAACTCACGCCTTCAAGGGAGACCAAAATGTTGTTCACAGAGTCAGCAGCATTTAGTTAGAGGTATAAAATGGAAGGACAGGCAATTTCATGTTTCTTTAAAGGTCAAATTAAATAGCAGGAAAGATTTGAACTATTGAGAGGAAAACTGACATTTTCATTTAGCAGTACTTAAAGTGCTTCAGAAATGGGCAGGGCTGAGGAGAACATAATACATGGAAATGTTTAGTCAAAGAAAATTGCTATCTGTTAAAATGGATTGCCTGCCAGGCTGAATAAAAGATGATGCATTAAATATGTAACTTTTGTAATATTAACATTCCATTGTTAGCACTGATTCTTTGTTTAGGATATTACGATTATGTTTTTTTTTTTTTTTTGTAAACAAGAAACATCTTTATTAAATTATCATGTATTACATAGGCAATCATACATTTATATGAATGAAAACAAACCATATTGACATAATTTTATTTACAAACAATATACATCACAAACCATATTGATATAATTGTAGTTGCAAACATTATATATCACAAACTGTATAAACATAATTTTGGTTTCAAACATTATACATCTCTTATAATCTATCCAGTCATCGTCAGTCAAACATTACATAGCTCATTCATATCCTGTCTTCTTTTAAACCTCATTTCTCCTCTGCATGTATTGTTCCCACAATTCCCATTTTGTACTATGTAATTTGCTCCTACCCTTTTCTAAAGATCCCAGTTCCAGTTCTTTTGTCTCTGTTATTATATTCACTACTTCTAGTTAAGTTGGTGTAGACTTTGATTTCCATTTTCTAGTACTTGCTTTTTTAGCAGCCATTATAATTAGACTCAGCAAGGCTTTACTATGGCTAGGCATTTTTTAAGCTCTAGCACTATAAAATATTAATGCCAATAAGAATAGTTGTCCTCAGATCATTTTTGTCAAGAATACTGTAGCGATGAGCTAGCAGTTTTTGCCACAGTATAACAATTATTCATCTCTTCCCTTTCTCTGTGAGAGCTTTGTTTGTCCCTTTAAAACTTAAGCCTTATGCAGGGCTGGTGTTAGCATTTTGAGGGCCTCCAGCAAATGTCAAGTTGAGGGCTCCCCTAGGCACGTCTAGTCTAAGTATCACTCTGCCACTGACACCTGTCCTAAGCAACATTTTAGTTCATGCTGCAAACATTTTGGAGTAGTACACAGAGACTGAACTGCAGCTACAATGCTTTTACATTAAAACAGGCCTATTTACCACACTATGTTGGCACATCACCATCACACAAAGGAATGCTTACAGTTACTAGCATTTAGTTGCAACAATGATACATTACAACACCTCTATATATAGGTCCGGAGTTAGGTGAAACAGGCCTTAGACCAACTGTTTCAGTCTCCACAAAACATGCATAACCTCCAATCTTTCTTCCTGTCCTGGGATCCTCATTATATGTAAATTATTTTTTTTTTTGCTTCCTTTTCTCACATTTTTCAAGAAGCCACAACTTTCTGTGTGTTCTGAAGTGAATTTAAAAGTTTTTTTTATTTCTTTTCGTACAGCATTTTCATCCAGTGATGGCTTAAGCAGAAATTATGATTAAGGGAAAAAAATCAGTGTTGTTGTTCAGCTTTAGTTTTTATGCATCCTTTCAACATACCTTTCCTGACCAAGACAGCACATCAATAGCCGTTTAGAAAATACCTGAAATAAGCCAGGGTACATTTTAGAGCATTTTCCCCAACCTTTCATTCCAATGGTGGCCTAAACACAAATCTTGTGTATGAAAAGAATGTCAGTCTTTTTTTTTTCTTTCAAAGAAGATACAAGTTCTGCCCAAGGTGTAATGTTCAAAACTGTCAAAATAGTAGCTCACAAGAAATGAACAAACCAATTAATGTAAGGATACAGAGGTCTTATAGGTTCATAGGTTCATAGGTTGGTACTAGGCTATCAGCCCTAGGGCCTATACAAGCCTAGCCATAACAATTCCCTGGCTATTTCTTCCCACATTATTTACTTTCCTGGACCCCTGTCTAGCAGGGCAACTGACGTGATCCCTGGGGTGAATTTCCTTTCTCCCATCCAATCGTCAAGGTTCTTCTTGAAGAGGTCCAAAGAGGCACTCTGCTTGACATGTATGGGCAATCTATTCCAGAGTCTGGGGAGTCTCTGGGTCAGGAACCTATCCCTCCAGCATGTTTTGTTTATTGTGATGACAAGGTTTAGATCCCTGGAGCGTGTAGCTCTGAGGGATTGGGATTTCTTTAAGTGTAGCATGTCCAACAGCTCTGGGTTTGACATGGCCTTGTATGTTAAGCAGAGATCGCCTCTGAGTAGACGATATGTGACAGAGTATAGCTGGAGTTTTTTAAGGCGGTCAGCGAGGTCATCTGCTTTAGGCCTGTGATTCTTTTAGTGAGGTATTTCTGAGGCCTTTCCAGTTGTTGCAGATGTCTTGAGAGGTACATACCAAATGGGACATTGTATTCTATAATGGGTCTAATGAGGGATGAGTACAGTGGGACAATGACCTCCTTTTTCTGGATGAAAAGCCCTTTGTGATGAGGTGTGCCACATAGAAGGATTTCCTGACTGTTGTGGCGATGTGGTTATCGAAGGTGAGACCACTGTCCACCTGTGTCCCTAAGTCTCTTATCACACTTTCTGTGTTTAGTGTACTGCCACCTATATGGTAATTCATGGATACATGTTTTTTCCCAAAGGGATAACAATACATTTCTTGGCATTGAGCTTGAGCCCATGGCTCTGGCACCAAACATCTGTTTCTGTAAGGCCCTTTTGTAGAGTATCCACATCATTTGGGGATTCAATAATGGCTCCCAGTTTGCAGTCATCTGCAAACTTTGTTAGCCAGAGTCCCTTAGTGTTGACCTGTACTTCAGAGAAGTAGATGCCAAACAAGAGCGGCCCCAGGACTGAACCCTGAGGTACTCCACTTGTCACTTGTCTGGAGATGGATTTGGAGTTGGCTACTTTTACAGTGTGGGTTCTATCAGTAAGCCATTTAGCAACCCATTGGGTGACATAGGGATTAATGCCCAACTTAGTAAGTTTATCTATGATTCCAGAGATGGGGATGGTGTCAAAGGCCTTGGCAAGGTCTAGATAGGCTGTGTGGACCACCTTACCCTTGTCCATGGCTCTGGAGACTGATTCAAAGAAGTCAATCAGGTTCAGGAGACAAGATTGGCCCTTCACAAACCCAAACTGGGTGGGGTCCAGTGTTTGAAGGTTGCCAATGTCTTTGTTTATAAGTTCCATGATAATACGCTCCATGGCCTTGCAGATAAGGCTTGTCAGACTGATGGGACGGTAGTTTCTGGGATCCAAGGTGGATACCCCCTTGTGGATTGGGATAAGTGTAGCTCTGTGCCACTCAGTGGGCATGAAACCTGAGGTGAGGCTATGATTAAACATGACACTTAGGTGAGGTGCCAGTTCATATTGTAGTTCATGTAGTACACAGCCCGGGATGTCATCTGGTCCCATGGATGCTGTATTCTTGGCTTTAGAGAGTGTGTTTTGTACCTGTATGGTCGTTATTACTGGAATTTGGCAATCTTCTGGTATTGAGATGGGCCATTTAGGGGATGAGAGGGGGGTGAAGTTAGCACTGAATCAATCTGCCAGGATATTGGCAATATCCTTCGGATCAGTATATTTAATGCCATTCTGTTTTAGCTCAGAGCAGATCTGAGCATTGCCATTTAGATTCTTGACATAGTTATAGAATGCTTTGTGGTTGTCTTTGGAATCTTTGGCAATTTTATTTTCATAACTAGCTTTGGAGGATTTTATGAGGCATCTCAGTTTCTTACTGAGGCTAGTAAAGGAGTTTTTTGCATCCTGGGATTTTCCTCTTTTCTGCAAAAGTTTCTTCCTTTTGTTGTAAAGTTTGTTTATGGCAGGGGACCACCAGATTGGCTTCCTTTTTTTGGATGAGAGCATTTTGGTTCTATTTGGGATGGCACGATTCATGCATGAGTGGATGTGCTCGTACAGTGCCTTAGTGTAGGATTCAGCAGTTGAACTTTCAGTTCCCATCTGCATGGGTGTCATGAAGTTTGTCACTTCTGACTTGAGTGGCATGAAGTTGGCTTTGGAGAAGTTTTTTATGGTGGTTTCTTTACTGGGGGGTTGGGGTGGGATGTGGATGTTAAGGGTGATTAGCTTATGGTCAGACCTGACTAACGAGGGGTGACCATAGGTATGGAGCATTGATTTCCCATGTTGGTAATGACCAGGTCTAGGATATTGGAGCCCCTGGTGGGACTATGGACTAGTTGATCCAGGGCGTTGGAATTTATGAATTCCAAGAACCGTTGCACAAAGGTGTTGGGACATGAGTAGTTTTCCCAGTTAATGGCAGGGTAGTTAAAATCACCCAGTATTATGGTGTTTGGTTCTATCTTAATATTTTCCAGTATGTTTAGAAAGGTGTAGTGAGAATCTTGGGGTATGGTGGGGGATCTGTAGCAAGCTACAATATGGATTGCAGTCTTACCTAGTGTTAGTTGCACTTGGAGAATTTCAGACACATTGTGTTGGCCAACTAGCCTGGTGGTGTGAATATCCTTGGTGAATATTGACACTCCTCCACCTTTAGTGTTTCGGTCCTGGTTTGGTGGCCGAAAAGTGAGGTAAGAGTTGTAGCCTGGTATTGCAGGGGTGCTCTCTGGAGCCTTGAACCAGGTCTCATTTACTGCACAGATATCGATGGTCTCCATTTTTAGGAGTGCCTCGAGAGAGTGCATTTTGAGGTTTAGACTTCTAGCATTGAGTAGCATTACCTTCAGATTTTGCATGTTTGTACCTGTTACAGTGGTGGTTTTGTCCTTTGAAGTTTGCCTAAAAAAGGCACTATAGGGGTGGCAAGAGCCTTAGCCAGTAACCTGAATCCCAGGGGTGACAGGTGCAGACCATCTCTGGCAAAGCATCGTGGTCTGTCAATCATGTCATCCCAGGCAGACAGATACTGGATCCCCTTTGAATGACACCATAAGCTTAGCCAATTGTTGAAGTCAATCATTTTATCCTTATATTGTGGTATTATTCTGGGCGAAGGCAGGATGCTACTCAGGGCTAGGGTCATACCTGCCTGGGCCACATGATCCGAGAGCTCTTCCATGTCTCTTTTCATGTAGTCCAGGGAGGTACGTCTCAAGTGATTCACTCCAGTATGGACAATGACAGAGTCATATTTGTACTTGTTGTGGAGTGACTTGAGTGCATGCGTTATGTGGCGGATCCTGGCACCCGACAGGCAGCTGACTGTAATTTTCTCCTTATTCAACCTGGTGAGAGGGACATCAGTGTGCCGGACTATAGAGTCACCTATGACTAAAGTGTTAGGTACATTGTCTTGCCTTAGGGGCTGTTGCTGGGTGGCACACTGGTGTTGTGAACTATGTGACACATTGGTTGTGATTGGTGTTTGTTTGCATTTCAGCTTCAGAGGTCTTTGTTGCTTGGGCAGGTTACAGTTAAGGGCCTCTGCATATGTGGATTTAGTGTTGCTATATGTGGGTGTTGGTGGTGCGGGTTTAGAAGGGCTATGTGTTGCTTGAGGTGTAGTGTGGGTGTTAACCTTCTCCTCTTGACTGTTTAGCACAATCTTGGGTGGAGAGAGCTTTGCTTCCATTTTGGCTATGTATGTGCATCTCTCACAGGTTGCAGTGTTGGGTGGTAGGAGGAGAGGGTTGTCTGTGTACATGAGGCAATTGCTGCATTGCCCCAGTATGCCCAGATTCACCAGGTGGACAAGAGAAATCACTGGAAGCTGACCCTTGGACATGCCTTTTTTGGGACTTTTTTTTTTTTCTTTGTAAAGTATAGGAGCTGTTTCCTTAGCAAGGTACTTTGCAATTATAGGCTGTTTAGTGCCTACTATTCATTTCTCCTTGTTAACAAGGAGAGTTCAGTGTTCTGAACTTATCTGAGAATACTGTCTGCTTCCCTAACTCCCCCTCCAAAAAAGACAGTCACTGTCTATACATCCTTCTGGTGTTAGATTAAGATGAAAGCAGAGATTAAAATTGTCACAGTCATGTATTTCAAGTAACTGCTGTCATACATATAAATTGTATGCCTCCTCACCCTTAACCCCCAAAGGCAGCCGCCTGTATATGTGCCTGATGTGTCATCATGAGGAAAGTAAAAAAAAATAATAATTTCAGTAATGTATTCCACTTTGTTGCACCTAGACAGTACACTGCCCCTACATAAGTGCAGTAACTATGTTTGTACACCTCTAAGGTCTGTGAGAAAAGAAAAATAAACAATGACCATACTGTCCTTAGCCCAAACACAGGCTATAATGACCTCCTGTGCCCACCTCTAAGGTTTGACTGTGATGAAGATTAAAGAAGTAATAACCACACAAACCCCAGCCACATCGCATAAGTGCATAGGCTCTTAGGATCATAGGTGTTTACTAGGCTAATGACCACAAGGGCCTTTTTAAGCCTAGCCATGCATCCGAGTTCTGCTATCATTGATAATTGTAAGCATGGGTCTGGGAGATGAACCATTCACAGATTACCTGTGTCCATTAGAGACATAGGTGCCAAACCAGGGATGAATTTCCAGTTTCCCATCCAATTGTCCAAGTTGCACTTGAATTGGGTTAGGGAGGAACTCTGCTTCACATGGATGGGGAGCCTGTTCCATAGACGAGGTAGTCTCTGGGATACATTCCTATCTCTCCAACAGGTCCTGTTTATATCACAGGCAAAGTTTAAGTCTTTAGAATGGGTAATTCTAGTGCTGTTTGTTTTGCGGGTATGCAGGAGGTCCATCAGAGTGGGGTCAGATAATACCCTGTATGCCAGGCATAGATTTCCCCTCAAAAGCCTGTAGGAGACAGAATACAGGGATAGGGCCTTGAGGCAGTCTGCATAGGATTTATTACTTACACCCTGTATTCTTTTAGTGAGGATCCTCTGTGGACATTCCAATTGTTGGATATGCCTGCTTAGGTACATACTAAAGGGGGCATTGTACTCAATGATAGGTGTGATGAATGCCAAATACAGTGGAACAATGACTTCCTTGGATGTAAATGCCATACCTTTGTTTATAAGTTGCACAACATAGAATTATTTCCTCACCACTGTAGAAATGTGATGATCAAAGGCTAGATTACTATCTATGTGTGTCCCTATGTCACTGGCCACTGGGTCAACTCTAAGGGGTGTTTTGTCAATATGATAGTTACCAGGGATGGATGACTTCCCAGAGGATACTAGTATGCAGTTCTTGGCATTAGTTTTAGTCCATGGCTCTGTCACCAGTTGTTTGTCTGTGTCAGCCCCTCCTGTAGAACATTTGTGTCAGTGTGAGAGTGAATGACAGCTCCTAATTTGCAATCATCTGCAAATTTGGTCAGCCAGAGACCACTGACATTGGCCTTGATGTCTTAGAAGTAAATGCCAAAAAGGAGTGGTCCAAGGACTGATCCCTGAGGGACTCCACTTGTGACTGGCCTCTTAGTAGAGGTGGACTCCCCAATTCTAACTTCCTGGGTCTTGTCTGTGAGCCATTTGGCTATCTACTGGGTGACGGGTTTGTACATAATGCCCGAATGGGGTATTGTGTCAAATGCCTTGGCCACGTCAAAGTAGGCAGTGTGAATGATTTTGCCCTCATCCATTGCTTTGTTGACCTTCTCAAAGAAGTCCACCAGGTTGAGAAGGCATGATCTGCCCTTAAGAAAATCAAACTTGGTTGTGTCCAGTGTCTAGAGGTTTACTATATCTTTGTTGATCATTTCCATGATAATTCTTTCCATGGCTTTACATATCAGAATAGTGAGACTTATGGGTCAGTTAAATAGTAATTTCAGAGACTTTGATAGGTCATGTTTCATGCTATTTAGAAGGCATCCTGGGATACTCTCTGGGCCCATTAATGCAGTGTTCTTAGTCTTAGAGAGAGCATTAAAGACTTGTTCCCTAGTGATTGTAGGGGGAGATATATTTGATGATATTTACTGAGGGAAGGTTTAGGGGGAGAGAGGAGTAAAGTTGGAGCTCAATTTATCAGCCAGAAGGTTTGCTAGATCTTCTGGCTCAGTATGGGTGACTCCATTTACAATGAGCTCTGCACACAATTGTGTATTGCCTTTGAGGTTGCAGACATAGCTAAAGAATGCTTTGTGGTTGTTTTGGCTTTGCTGGACTTTATTTGTCCCCTGAGTTGTTGGTTTAGTTTGATGAGAGTGCTTTTATCCTGCTGGATGCTGCACCTCCTAATTTTTGCCATGATTTTCCTCCTCCTGTTATACAGACCATTGATTTTGTGATTCCACCAGGGTAGCTTGTTTTTTGAGTTAGTTCTGTACTTCTTCCTGGTGGATATAGCTACCTCTATGTAGCTATTAACATGCTTATACAGGGTTTCTGTGAATAGCTCTGTATAGGCAGAAGTCTTCTCAGGGTTTATGGAGGTTCACATTTTGCCAGGTTCTCACTTAATAGCTGGAGGTTAGCCTTAGACTAGGTCCTGAATATTCAGGTTTAGCTGGGGGTCCAGGTTTTATTTTTACTTCAAAGGAGACCATTTTGTGGACTGGCCTTACCAGGGAAGACATCACACCAGGGGATGTGCAGCACTCTCCCATATTAGTGAGGACCACATCCAGTATGGCTACACACCTGGTTGGTGCACTGACAATGTGGTCCAGGGAGTTTGTGTTTACAAAATCCAAAAATCTCTGTGCATGTACATTTGGTGTTATATAGGATTCCCAGTTAATAGCTGGGTAATTAAAGTCACCCATGAATATGGTATTGGGTTGGACGGTTAGTGTTTCCAATAAGTTTAAATATATGGTATGGGTTTCCTGGGTCATATAGTGGGATCCATAGCTTGCAAGGAAGTGGTATTGCATTTTACGTATGGTGATTTGAACATGGAGCAGCTCAGGTCACAGCTTTCTTTACCCACAGATCTGAGCAGGGCTGGTTTTAATATGGCTGCATCTGACAAAAGAGGCCATTATCAGCTTTATCCTGACAGGGTCATGTAATCAGAAAATTTGTATGCTTTTTTCTCATTTTTCCTCAACCATCAACAGCTTTTGTGGGACCCCCATGCAGTCAAGGATAATTAAGGGATACTTCTAGATCTATTTATATAATCTGAGGAGTGGGGGCCACAAGACTTGTAAAGATCTAAGTGCCTGAATGTTCTGTAACAAATTTTATGCCTAACTTTTGAAATACAATTGCTTGTTAGCTGCATTTTTACTGATACCTAGAAGAATAATGTATGTGTCCTGGCAATAGTGGGTGGGTCCACTGATACAAATCAGTGATAACACACACACACACGCACATGCATGCACACGCATGCTCACATTTACCACAGCAATCTAGTGTTGTACTTATTTCATCAAATAGCAATACATTGTGCAATACTGGCACTGCCATACCAGATCAGTGACTGTTGTTTAGAAGCTGCCAAACAGCAGCAGGGGTAAGTCACTTTTATTTAGTACATTGAGGAGTAATGGATAGCTGTCACTGTCCATGATTTCACAGACCTTTCCTGATTTAGCTTATAATCTTGTTCTGTCTTTTAAAAAAATTTGATTTGCTGGTAAATCATTCAGGATTACAGATGGTCAATAAATCCAGATAGAGTTTCATATTTCTTATTGTCCAAAAATGCACCTTGATGCAAAAGGTTTTATTATATTATTTTTTAAGTAAATTAAAATAATATTTAAAATATGTTCCTGATTCTGAGCCTTTATTCTGCTATTATTTTGTCACTGCACTGAATTCTTTAGCTTATAAGTTGAAAGTTGAGGTATCTGGTGTTCTGCCAGCATTTATAAAACTCAGTAAAAAAGAAAATCATCCTTATAGATTTGAAGCATCAGTTGTTCTTGTAATCCATGGTTTGCACTGAGATCAGTCACTCTGGGCTGCTGATCTCTCTAGTGCTTACCCTGCTCATGATCATTATCAGCTTTATCCTAACAGGGTCATATCGCAGGACTGTTCAAGTCAAAGTGCATAACCAGAAAATTAATGCTTTTTTTCTCCTCATTTTTCCCCAGCCAGAAGTAGCTTTTGTGGGGCCCCCACACAGTCAAGGATGATTAAGGGGCCCCTCCTTGCAGCCATGGGTATTGCAGGTACCTAAAGCTGGCTATGTTGTTAGTTTTAGTGGAGAGAAGGTCCACTAGCAGGGTTTAAATAAGCCAGGGGCAATATGTCATCGATAAAATATTTAATAGAATTGTGAAGCCTGTTACTTGATAAAACACTGTTACTATAACCAGAGAAATCTTTGAATTTTAAGGGAGATACAAATAAGAGTTATTACCCTCCTGGCTTATTAAGTAAATAGGAAGGGGGCCCCAGCAACTGCAGGGTTCGCTGGTACCTAAAGCTGGCTATGGCCTTATGAAACAATAAACCAAAAATTAAATATATTGTTGAGTAATTTAAATATGCTTCATTATCTATAGGTAACAAATTATAGCCAAATAAGGGAAACCTTTCCTAAATTAATGGCAAAAATGTGATTGTACATTTGTTTGTACAGAGAGTTGTCAATCCTCACAATGTCAAGCATAAAAAATGCCCAAAAAAAATGTCTAAAACACAGAAGGCTGAAAATTTTAAATTTAAGCATGTTTTACAGGTGCAAGTCCCCTACGCCCCTCCAGTATTGGAGGTTTGCTTCTACTCCTAAACTTATATAATTTCTGCAGATGCAACAACTTGAAGAAGGAAAAAATCTGTCAAAAGCAGTGAATCATTGCTGTCACACACTTAGAAATCATACCACCAATGATTTCCTATGGAAAACCGTAATCAACGTTGTGTTCTTTGACAGTTTTTTTTTTAGGTTCATAGGTTCATAGGTTCATACTAGGCTATCTGCCCTCGGGCATTTATAAGCCTAGCCAGAATGTGTTTGGCTTTCACCACCCATTTTAAATTTATTTTGCTATGCCCTTTTTCGAGGTTAGTATACTGTGCCTCTGTCTAACAGTGACACAGAAGTGATACCCGGGTAAACCTACGATCTCCCATCCACTCATCAAGATTCCTCTTGAAAAGAGTCAATGAGGGACTCTGCCTAACCTGGACTGGGATTTTATTCCAGAGTGAAGGGAGCCTCTGGGTTATGAATCTGTCCCTCCAGCATGTCCTATTTATTTCAGTGCTGAGGTTCAAGTCTCTCGAGCGCGTAGCTCGATGGGATTTGGATTTTCTGAGGTGCAGCATGTCCATTAATTCAGGGTTGGACATGACTTTATATATCAGGCACAAATTGCCTCTGAACAAGCGGTATGCCACTGAGTAGAGCTGGAGTTTCTTTAACCGGGCAGCATATGGCATCTGTTTGAGCCCTTTGATCCTCTTGGTGAGGTACTTTTGGGTCTTTCCAGTTGCTGCAGGTGTCTGGTAAGGTACATCCCAAAAGGGGCATTGTACTCAATTATGGGCCTGATGAGGGATGAGTAAAGAGGCACGATGACCTCCCCTGATCTAGATGTGAATCCCTTCATGATTAGGTGGGCTATATAAAATGTTTTTCTAACCACTTTGGCCACGTGGTTGTCAAATGAGAGATTGCTATCAACTTGGGTCCCCAGGTCCCTAATTACTTCTTCTGTACTTAATGGATTACCACCTATGTGGTCATTTATGGGCACTTTGTTTTTGCCAAGGGGGATGACTATACACGTTTTGGCATTTAGCTTGAGGCCATGGCTCTGGCACCAGTTGTCTGTTTCTATGAGGCCCTTTTGGAGGATGCTTGTGTCGGCTGGAGAGTCGATTATGGCGCCCAGTTTGCAGTCATCTGCAAACTTGGTCAGCCACAGTCCTTCCGTGTTGGCCTGTACCTCCGAGAAATATATACCAAACAAGAGAGGCCACATGACTGAGCCTTGTGGGACACCACTTGTAACTGGTTTGGAGTCTGACATGGCTCCAGCAATTCTAACAATGTGGGTTCTGTCCTTGAGCCAGTTTGCAATCCATCTAATGACATAGGGGTTTATATTTAAGCTGGTGAGCTTATCTATAATGCCCGAGTGGGGTATTGTATCGAAGGCTTTTGCGAGGTCCAGGTAGGCTGTGTGGACCACCTTCCCCTCGTCAATGGCCTTGGTGACTGTTTCAAAGAAATCAATCAGGTTTAAGAGGCAGGATCTGCCCTTAACAAAGCCAAACAGTGTCTGTAGGTCCCCAATATCTTTATTTATGAGGTCCATGATGATCCTTTCCATAGCTTTGCAGACCAAGCTAGTCAGGCTTATGGGGTGATAGTTTCCAGGATCCGTTGAGGCACCACCTTTATGGAGAGGGACCACTGTTGCTGTACGCCACTCTTTGGACACATATCCTGTAGTAAGGCTGAGATTGAACAGTAGTTTTATGTTTGGGTTTAGCTCTTCTTGGAGTTCATGTAGGACGCAGCCCGGGACACCATCTGGTCCCATTGATGCTGTGTTTTTTGCTTTGGAGAGGGTGGCTCTTACCTGAGCATCTGAGATGTCAGGGGGGCAGCACTCTGCTGGGATGGATATTTGCCCATTTGGTGGGAGAAGTTTACGCTCAACCTGTCAGCTAGGATGTTGGCAATGTCTGTGGGTTCGGTGTATTTTTTTCATTTTGGACTAATTCTGAGCATATCTGGGAATTACCACCCAGGTTCCTAACATAACTAAAGAAAGCCTTGTGATTATCCTTAGTGTCCTGTGCAATTTTTCTCTCGAAGCTGGCCTTAGACAATTTTATGAGTGCCCATAGTTTTTTTGCTAATACTGATCAGTGATGCCTTCCCTTTTTGGGATTTTGCTCTATCATTTAGTAGCTTCCTCCTTCTATTGTATAGTTTGTTTATGGCTGGGGTCCACCAGACAGGACATCTGCCTTTGGAGGATTGGGTCTTGGTTTTATTTGGGATCGCATGATCCATGCATTCCTGAAGGTGTTCATAGAATGCATTTATAAAGGATTCTGCGGTCTGGGCCGTATTTTCCACAGGCCCGGGGGCTTTGAAGGATTCCACCTCGGTTTTCAGCAGTGTGAAATTTGCTTTAGAGAAGTTTTTCACTGTGGTTTTCTGGGTAGGGGGTGGGGTCGGGATGTGAATATCCAGTGAGATTAGTTTATGGTCTGATCTTACCAGTGAAGGATACACTTCTGGTCTGGAGCATAGAGTCCCCATGTTGGTGATGATCAGGTCCAGTATGTTTTCCCCTCTTGTGGGAGTGGTAACAAGTTGTTCCATAGCATTTGAGTTTATAAATTCTAGGAACCTTTGGGCTAGGGTGTTGGAGCTAGAGTAATGCTCCCAGTCTATGTTTGTGTAGTTGAAGTCACCCAATATAATGGTGTTTGGAGAGACCTTCATATTTTCCAGTGTTCTTAGGAAGGCCAAGTGGGGTTCCTGGGTTTGGGAGGGTGGTCTGTAGCAGGCTATAAACTGGAAGGCAGTTTTACCCACTGTTAGTTGCACATTGATAGTCTCTGATGCTTCGTGCTTTGCCACTAACCTGGAGGTGTGGGTATCTTTTATGAATATCGATACTCCTCCTCCTTTTGTGGTTCAGTCCAAGTTTTGGGGCCGAAAAGCATGGTATGAGGTATAACCTGGTAGTGCTGGGGTGCTCTCGGGAGCCCTGAACCAGGTTTCTGTTACTGCACAGATATCAATGTTCTCCATGCTAAGGAGAGTTTCGAGTGTGTGCATCTTGAGGTTTAGACTTCTGGCTTTGAGTAGCATTACTCTTAGTTTCTTATACCTTGTGATACCTATGGAGGTGGGTTTGTCTTTTGAGCCTTGCCTAAAAAAGGCACTATGGGGGTAGCAAGAGCCTTTGCCAATATCCGAAAGCCCAGGGGTGACAGATGCAAGCCATCCTTAGCGAAGCATTGTGGCTTGTCGAGCATATCATCCCAAGCTGACAGGCATTGGATCCCCTTTGAATGACACCAGTACTTAAGGCAATTGTTGAAATTGATCATCTTTTCTTCATATTGTGGCATCATTCTTGGTGAGGGTAAGATGCTACTCAAGGTCAGGGTCATACCGGCCTGGGCTACATGCTCAGAGAGCTCCTCTATGTCTCTTTTCATGTAGTCCAGGGAGGTACATCTCAGGTCATTCACACTAGAATGGACAATGACTGAGTCATATTTGTACTTGCCTTGGAGTGACCTGAGTGCTTGTGTTATGTGGCGGATCCTAGTGCCCGACAGGCTGTTCACCGTGACCCTCTCCTTGTTCAGCCTGGTGAGCAGGATGTCAGTGTGCCTGACGATATAGTCACCTATTACAAGTGTATCAGGTGTGTTGTTTAGTCTTAAGGGCTGTGACTGTTCGGCACACTGGCTTTGTGAGATATGTGTTGCCCGTGTTTTGTTTTGGGGTAGCGGTTGCTTGGGTGTCTGCTTTGGAGGTCTCTGCTGCTTAGGCAGATCTTTATTTAGAGCCTCCGAGTATGTTTTTGAGTGATTATGTGTTTGGTTTGCTGTCGTGGTAGGTCTATGTGAGACTGGAATTGTAGTGAGTGTGGTTTCCTTTTCCTCCTGACTGGTTATGCCAGTACTGAGTTGAGAGAGCTTAGCCACCAGTTTGGCTATATGGTTGCATCTCTCACATGTGTTGGAATTTGTTGGAAGGAGGAAAGGGTTGTCTGTGTACATGAGACAGTTGTAACATTGCCTCAAGATTCCCAGATTCACCAGCTGGACCAGAGAGGAGATTGACAACTGACCTTTGGACATGCTAGAATAATATTGGGAATTCCTTTATAATTGAAAACAAGGGCCAGTGGGGAGTGAGGGTGTAGTGCTTTTAATTTTTAGTGCTGACTTATATAATTGCTTTAGTGAGCAAGTGCCAGGTAACTTAAGTGCAATGTGTTACAGGTAACTTAAATGCAAAAATGACAAACAGTAACTTTCTTTCAAGTGAAACAAGGAAATAAGTACAGTAAGCAATGCAGATATCACTAGTGATTAATGCTCAAGGAATTTCATCTTGACCACCTGTAGAGGAGTCTCTACTTTATTTTTCTTTAAACTGCTTAACAGGAAGCCACCAAAAAGCTGTAACTTCAGTAAACAAAGGACACAAATGATAAACCAGATACCAGATTTTGAGTCTCAGAACTACCAGACTAAATTATGTAACAAGTAGCAGTAATATAAGTAGGGAACATGTTAAGTGCAAACAAACTCTAAATATATAATAGAATGAAAAGTAATTATTTAGCTGAAGTATACATCATATTTTCTTTGGTGGTTGCACTTTGATTTCTGTTTTGTTCTAGTCTTTAATTTTTGCCTGAATTATAACAGTATTTAGCAGACAGATTGCTGCTCTACGGATGTACCCTACTGAATATGATTTACCGCGCTGTGTCTTCTTTTATTTCTGGTGTATGATCAAGTATAATATGTCACTCACGGGTGTCTACTAATGCAACCATGAAAATATTTTCATAAACAAAGGTTTGAAAGCCAGAATCATCCAGTGCATTAAAATAAATGAAAAGCTATGTTATTACATTTTTCTTATGCGAGTTCTTGCCTAATTCAGGACACTTTACAAATAGCATGGTACAGTAGAAGCAATACAATACAAAAGACTGTTAGTAGAAAAGATAGCTACATTCCCAATATTTCAGTCAGATATCTACACATGATGTCACTGTTAATAAGCAGCATGTATATGGAGATTTTATATACATTTATTTGATGATAAGAATTCATAAGATAAATCTACTAAGCTGTAAGTGTTTTAGAGCATCACATTCATTTTGCCAGGATGGGAGATCATCTCCGTACTGAGGGAAGATGCAAACTGAATATAAAATCAGGAATTGAAATACAGGCTTGTGTTACAAGTTGCAAACTTCAAGGTGGTTGTGTTCTGAATTTGTAAAGGTGTGTTTTGTAAGCCAGGGAATGAAGAGTGATAAATTACTTCTGCCTCACATTTGAATTCCACTTAGCTATACTTTATTTACAAGCAACAAATCAATATTGTGGTATTTCATCTACTGAAAAGTGATAAATGCTATCCTGTAACAGATCTGAATGTGGGTCAAGTGAAGTAAGCAATAATGCCTTTAGTACATGTTTAAATACATTGAGCATTACACTTTGCATACGTTTCTCAGTGGACATTACTCAATGCCATAGGAAGTATATGAAATGACCTCTGGTGTTCCGTTATATAACCATGTGACCAGAGCAGTGTGTCAGACTATGTAAGTAATGGAAAAAGGGTGGGTATGCATTCACTTAAGGAATGCTGATTGATGGTACAGTGCAGACCTCTTCCATGGTTGTGATTTTTTTCATCATAATGTCATAGCTGTCTGTAAGAATCGTTTGCTTTAGCTTTTGGGGTCAATGTTTTGAATTTTCCTTACAGGAATGCAGATATCACTGCACCAGCTATTATACATTATACAGTACTACATACTACATTTTATAAATAAATAGCTTTGTGTTTTACATGAAACATAGAAGGATAATATTATTACTTACTGGTGTCTAAAATCAGTAGTGAATTGTGCAAATTATCCATCCTTTACAAACATTCTTTTTTTAGTCGTCTCTGTCTTGCTTTAACTGAGCCTACTCAAAGGGAGTGATGTGTGTGTGTGTGTGTGTGTGTGTGTGTGTGTGTGTGTGTGTGTGTGTGTGTGTGTGTGTGTGTGTGTGCATCTGTGTCTGTGCAGCTGCCTTTCTGTCTGAATGTGCCTGTGTCTGTCTCCAACAGGGCAAAGACACTCAGTCTTAAGAGCGTAAAAATGTCTACTGATTTATTATTTTTAACCTCATTTTATTTTATTCCTATATACCCATCTGTAGAAACCCAGCATCATTCATGCACGTGTTCTAGTGGTGTAAACGTGTAGACAACACACCTCTACCTTCTCTGCAGCTTTTTCAGACTGTAGTAGTGCAGTGACATCCATATTCATCCACACACCATGTATTTCTGTTTGTGATAATGCCCTTCACATGAGAAAGAAAAAGGCAAAGACAAACCTACCATGCCTAATACAGGTCGATTTACAAGCTAAGCCTCAGTCTGTACTTCATACTCAGATACTCCAACTAGTTATGAGTTATAGTGGCAGATCACTGCAACTATATGTATGATTTAAGGAACTTTGCATCTATTAGTGCTTTCATCAACAATCATTCATTTATAAATGGAAATAGATTAGATTGAAGATAAACTGATGTATGACAAGAATTGCCTTTTTGCTGTAGCAGTTACTATTTTTCCTTTCTTAAAGATCAATTCCACTTCACCATATGAGGTTTCTGGACACTTTACTGGCAACATTGGTTCCTTTTTGACTCGTGACTTCCTGTTTCTACCTGACTAGATGATAGAATAATATATTTGCATATCACTATATAAATATGCACATGCTACAGTCAGAACAAAGCTATATCACATTCCAAATATATGAATTTGGCTTTATTTGAGAAAATAAAAATATAGCATGAAGTAATTTCTAAAATAAAATGCATCTACTAGAAACAATGTATTAAAAAAGTAGCCTTGAAGTTTAATAGAGGAAAATCTCTTGTAATAGCTTGCTACCATGCAAAACAATGACACCCATCTCCTGTGATGATCAGGTGCACAGTATACAATCCACATATGTTTCAGCACATCTGGAGATACGCATATATCTGAACATATATATGCAAACATACACACTGACACACCCACACCTACACACACACACACACACACACACACACACACACACACACACACACACACACACACACACACACACACACACACACACACACACACACACACTCTCACACACACACACACACACACACATGTGCACACAGAAGCTATCAAAAGAATGCAGTCAGTTTCAGGGGCAAGTTTAGGGATGAAGTTAGCACAGTTAAGTAGAATGATGGAGGGTCAAAAGTCCCCATGCCCATCCTTACTGTTTGTCTTTATGGCTTTTCCCAGTTAGGGATCACCACAGCGGAACTCCAGTCCGCTAATGATTGGCAGTAGATTTTTATGGTGCCAAGTAGCCAGCCCGATGCCCAACCTTCAGCGAAGGCACGCCCATTCACGCATGTCTTTTGGAGGCCACTCAACATCAGGAAGGACATGCAGACTCCACACAGAAGGCACTCCAGCCGAGACTCGAACAGGAATACCTCTTGCTGTGAGGCAACAATGCTACCGCTGTACCACCGTGGCTTTGCCATGCCATCCATGCCCATCCTTACTAATTTGTGCTAAAGAATGAATGGCAAATGACCAGGACACTGAATACTCGAATACAGGATACTTTAATGCACCATTAAAATCACAGTTAAGCGTTTTCATCATTTGACATCAGCAGAACTGGTGAATAACTGATGGATTGAGAACAGCAAATAAAAAGCTAGTTCCAGACATACCCCCCTCAAATATACCAATCACAATCAATAGTAAGTAGCTCATTGAACCAATCACTAACAAAGTGGGACAAATGCTGGTAGGATACACACCCAAAGAGGGTGCCCATTACAAAAAGATGAGGAGCAGTTGTACACCAATCAATGTCTAAAAAACATAAAAACATCCAATGTGCTTAATGCAATACAACAACAGTGTGAGAATGAAGATTAAAAAATGATAACAAGCTACAAGCAAAAACCATAATGATTCATTTCTTATATCTTGTTGGTTTAACCTTGTACCTTACTCTGTACCAGCCCTGTCCTACACCTTACCTGATGAGAAACGCTTTCCCTAACATTGTCACTATTCAGACAAAATGAACCTGATGCTAGTGTTGGGGTTTTGGTTAAGTGATCGCAAGGAGAAACCATTTGTTTTACTTTTTCAATCAGTTGGACTTTCAACGTTTTTGTTTTTTCATTGTGTGTTTTTGATGTATCGACATTAATTTATTTTGTTTTTGTGCTTGTGCACATCTATTTAGTTTTCTATAATTATATATTTTTGTGTGTTTTATATATATATATATATATATATATATATATATATATATATATATATATAAAGAGAGAGAGAACAAGAGAGAGAGATTAATATTGATATTCAGAATATCTAAACACAAAACTGAGCACATCTAAAAAACAATGTTTTTGCACTCCCTGCCACATAAATATTAACAACTGAAAGATTGTACTGCAGTGGGGAAGTGCATTTGCTATCCCCTGCTATACAACTGATCTTTTCTATATTTTGAGTTTTTGAAATTTGAATGTAGATATTTTAAATGTTGATATTCTTAGTATTAGATTGATTTAAGTAGACCTGTATATACATACATGTGTATGTGTTAAGCAAAAACTCCCTAATGTCAGTCTCTGCTTTGTCAACACACACATTGTTAGACAAAACAGATGGTTGACAAGTGTGTGAGATAAACAATCTTCAGGGAATGGGGATATGCCCTTTCACTGATGACTGCATAATATTGAAGTTAAGGTATATAATTAGCAGGGGGTGTGAGGAGTTCAAGTCCACACAAATACATGTTTTGAAATTTGCTTTGTCCTCTAATCATGCTCAAAATAGTGTCAACTTAGCACTGTCAATATTTGATTGATTTGACTGTTTGGTGTAGTGTTAGGATTAGAGGAAGGGGCAGCATTAGGGTAGGGTTGCACCTATTACTACAGTGTTGAAGGGGGGCAGAGACCCCCTGCCATCATTAGTAATGGGTACTAACCCTAACCCTAATGCTGCCCCATCCCCCAACCCTAACCTTACACCTTAATGTCATAAACCTTCCCATAACACTACCACTATTCAGACAAATTTGAGGCTAGTATTATGGAGCATTTTAGTTTTAATATCAGGAAAGGAAATAGTTTTACTCAGTTGACATTATTGTGTTCATTTTTTTTAGCTATTGTGTATAATCAAATAAAATTTTGTCAGTGTTTTGCATTAGACATTAGGGCGGTTCAATCATGCACAATCTATATTAAGTGTTTTCCTCTCATGTTATAAAGACATGCATCTAAAGTGTTTTTCTCCAGGCCTCCACTGAAAAATTTACTTTGTTCCAAATTGGACTTTCCTAGTAAACAAATGTAAAATAACATAAAAGTAAAATGTGTGTGTGTGTGTGTGTGTGTGTGTGTGTGTGTGTGTGTGTGTGTGTGTGTGTGTGTGTGTGTGTATATATATATATATATATATATATATATATATATATATTTTTTTTTTTTTTTTTTTTTCACTTTAATATACATATATGCATCATTGATGCAATGGGTAGCACACTCATCCTTAGTGCACAAGACTGTGTATTCTATTTTCACACCAGGTAGATTGTTGACACTGCTGTGTCATCCTTCAGATGAGACATTAAACTGAGGTCTCATCTTCTTCAGTTGGTGATAACTCGGGTAGATATAAAAGATCCTGCAGCATCTATTGAAAAGAGTGGGGTCCTTTATTGTACATATCTTCACAATTAAAAATAAAAAGGTAAATAAATAAGCATTCACTATCAATCGAATATATATTCAAATAAATACATATTAATGTACACAACTTCACATAAAACCAAACATATTATATTTTTCTAAAAAGGAAAACCTAATCCTGTCCAAGATTTCCTGCAAATTCCATACCTTTTTAAACAATAATTCATTAATCCATGCAATTAAAGTATTCAAAATAATAATAAACATTTTCTGTCACTATTTTGCTAATTTTTCACCAAATTATTCCCCATACCAACCATTAAATACCCGGTCCTTATTTGTGTCTTCCAATTGGTCTATGTTTTCTATTATGCCTTCTTTGAACACAGTCCTCCATATTTTTTAACTCTCTCCCAATCCAACAATAAGTACAGTTGAGTAAATTGAACTTACCACAACAAAAAAAAAAGTTGAATGATCACTGATGCAACCTTAGCTATATGGGGTATATCCTGCAAATGATATAACAGCCAGCCAGCTTCCAAAGCTGTAGGGCACGTTCCATGTAGCCAAAATGTCAAGCAGCTCGAGCTACGCTGACTAAAAGACAAGTTTGGGTGCCAAGCCCTTCAGAGTTTTCATGCCATCAGAGAGAGGGAGGCTGAGACCTGAAAGGACAATGCTAGGAATGACAAAAAATAAATATCCACATCCTGACATAAAAAAACAACCCAGAAAGTAAGGGAGATGTAGGGAGGGAACAGTTATTGCAACACTGACCACTTGAACATCTACTGTTATGGTAGGTTCAACTTACACAACTGTACTTTGTTCATCATATTGATCACAGCTGCAGTAGCCATAGCTATATGGGTAGAATGCCTTAACTAACTACATTTGGGAGGTGGAAGGAGAAGAGTCCCGGAGTCCCTGGAGTATCATTCTAGCAAAGCTTGATCGATACCTAGAGAAGGAATCAAGCTTACAGTGTCTTGTAAAAGTATGTACAGAAGACTAAATATCTGCTTCTAGAATACTTTTAGAATCTAACCCTTTACAAAAAGCCATAGATGAAGCCAAGGACCTAGTAGAGTGGGCCTTGACCCTACCTGGAAGAGATTTGTCATGGTAAATATAACAAAAGGTAACAGCTTTAGACAACCATTTGGAAAAAGTCCATTTGATACAAGTCGTCATTTCTTATCTTCACAAGTAATGAGTAATTGACCCAATGATCAAAAAGATTTAGTTCTTTTAAGATTGTACCGGAGTTGTCTGTGGACATCTAAGGTATGGAGAACCCTTTCTCCCTCATTTTTAGGTTCAGGAAAGAAAACAGGAGGATGGCTATTTTAGCTTAAAGTAAACTTGAATACCACTTTAGGCATAAAAGAAGAATTAGTTATCAAAGAAACCATGTCCTTATGGAAAATGAAGTAAGGTTTACTCACCATAACAGCTTGCAAATGAGATACTTTTCTTACAGAGGTCATAGCAGTTAGTAAAACTTTTTTCCATATTGAGAACCTCAAGTCAGGGATATTAGCTGACTGAAAGTGAGCATGTGTTAGCTTCTCTAACACAAAGTTAAGGTCCCAAGGAGAGGCCACCACTTAACTTAGAGGCCTCTTAGGCAAAACCCCTTTGACATGAGACTTCCTTAATAGCCAAAAAATTAACCTTGGTAGAGGAATAATAATGTCCATAGGATAGTAACTCATACAAATATTGTAAAACCAGAGAACAACTAGCCCTGAATGGGTGCTGGTTATGTTGTTGGCACAACTAGAAAACATTTTCCTTTTGCTAATATGTGATTTTCTAGTAGTAGGCTTTCTTGTCTCCATTAGTACCTGCTGCACGTTCACAGAAAACAGGTGCATAAAGGGAATTAAGAGCCTATCATCAAGGCAGTCAAATGAAGATGATTGATGTCAGGGTATATCACACATCGGTGTTCCTTTGTGAGTAGATCCATTCTGTAAGGAAGCTTATGGTAATTGCCTCTGGCCACTTCCAAAAGAACGGAGAAGCACTCCTGCTCTGCTTCTCTGCCAGACAAATTTGTTCTGACAGACTGTAGTATGCCTACAGAGTGAGGTAGTGCTGTGAAACTATACCCAAGCTAACATGGCTAGTCTGCAAAGGGGGCATGACATGTTTCCTCCGTCCTGGCTGATGTACCCATTGATGAAGTCCTGGGGACCAAAGACAATTCAGAGAGTTGAGTGCCTTAATCAGGCCAAGCATCCCCTTGACATTTATGTGCTTACCTCTGTCCTTGATGTCCCACACCCCCATGCACTCTCTCGAGGCACTCCTAAAAATGGAGAACATCGATATCTGTGCAGTAACTGAGACCTGGTTCAAGGCTCCAGAGAGCACCCCTGCAATACCAGGCTACAACTCTTACCACACTTTTCGGCCACCAAACCAGGACCAAAACACTAAAGGTGGAGGAGTGTCAATATTCACCAAGGATATTCACACCACTAGGCTAGTTGGCCAACACAATGTATCTGAAATTCTCCAAGTGCAACTAACACTAGGTAAGACTGCAATCCAAATAGTAGCTTGCTACAGATCCCCCACCATACCCCAAGATTCTCACTACACCTTTCTAAACATACTGGAAAATATTAAGATAGAACCAAACACCCTAATACTGGGTGATTTTAACTACCCTGCCATTAACTGGGAAAACTACTCATGTCCCAACACCTTTGCGCAATGGTTCTTGGAATTCATAAATTCCAATGCCCTGGATCAACTAATCCATAGTCCCACCAGGGGCTCCAATATCCTAGACCTGGTCATTACCAACATGGGAAATCAATGCTCCATACCTATGGTCACCCCTCGTTAGTCAGGTCTGACCATAAGCTAATCACCCTTAACATCCACATCCCACCCCCACCCCCCCCAGTAAAGAAACCACCATAAAAACTTCTCCAAAGCCAACTTCATGCTACTCAAGTCAGAAGTGACAAACTTCATGACACCCATGCAGACGGGAACTGAAAGTTCAACTGCTGAATCCTACACTAAGGCACTGTACGAGCACATCCACTCATGCATGAATCGTGCCATCCCAAATAGAACCAAAATGCTCTCATCCAAAAAAGGAAGCCAATCTGGTGGTCCCCTGCCATAAACAAACTTTACAACAAAAGGAAGAAACTTTTGCAGAAAAGAGGAAAATCCCAGGATGCAAAAAACTCCCTTACTAGCCTCAGTAAGAAACTGAGATCCCTCATAAAATCCTCCAAAGCTAGTTACGAAAATAAAATTGCCAAAGATTCCAAAGACAACCACAAAGCATTCTATAACTATGTCAAGAATCTAAATGGCAATGCTCAGATCTGCTCTGAGCTAAAACAGAATGGCATTAAATATACTGATCCGAAGGATATTGCCAATATCCTGGCAGATCGATTCAGTGCCAACTTCACCCCCCTCCCCCCCCCTAAATGGCCCATCTCAATACCGGAAGATTGCCAAATTCCAGTAATAACGCCCACACAGGTACAAAACGCACTCTCTAAAGCCAAGAATACAGCATCCATGGGACCAGATGACATCCCGGGCTGTGTACTACATGAACTACAATATGAACTGGCACCTCACCTAAGTGTCATGTTTAATCATAGCCTCACCTCAGGTTTCGTGCCCACTGAGTGGCGCAGAGCTACACTTATCCCAATCCACAAGGGGGGATCCACCTTGGATCCTGGAAACTACCGTCCCATCAGTCTGACAAGCCTTATCTGCAAGGCCATGGAGCGTATTATCATGGAACTTATAAACAAAGACATTGGCAACCTTCAAACACTGGACCCCACCCAGTTTGGGTTTGTGAAGGGCCGATCTTGTCTCCTGAACCTGATTGACTTCTTTGAATCAGTCTCCAGAAACATGTACAAGGGTAAGGTGGTCCACACAGCCTATCTAGACCTTGCCTAGGCCTTTGACACCATCCCCCACTCTGGAATCATAGATAAACTTACTAAGTTGAGCATTAATCCCTATGTCACCCAATGGGTTGCTAAATGGCTTACTGATAGAACCCACACTGTAAAAGTAGCCGACTCCAAATCCAGCTCCAGACAAGTGACAAGTGGAGTACCTCAGGGTTCAGTCCTGGGGCCGCTCTTATTTGGCATCTACTTCTCTGAAGTACAGGTCAACACTAAGGGACTCTGGCTAACAAAGTTTGCAGATGACTGCAAACTGGGAGCCATTATTGAATCCCCAAATGATGTGGATACTCTACAAAAGGGCCTTACAGAAACAGATGCTTGGTGCCAGAGCCATGGGCTCATGCTCAATGCCAAGAAATGTATTGTTATCCCCTTTGGGAAAAAACATGTATCCATGAATTACCATATAGGTGGCAGTACACTAAACACAGAAAGTGTGATAAGAGACTTAGGGACACAGGTGGACAGTGGTCTCACCTTCAATAACCACATCGCCACAACAGTCAGGAAACCCTTCTATGTGGCACACCTCATCACAAAGGGCTTTTCATCCAGAAAAAAGGAGGTCATTGTCCCACTGTACTCATCCCTCATTAGACCCATTATAGAATACAACGCCCCATTTGGTATGTACCTCTCAAGACATCTGCAACAACTGGAAAGGCCTCAGAAATACCTCACTAAAAGAATCACAGGCCTAAAGCAGATGCCCTACGCTGACCGCCTTTAAAAACTCCAGCTATACTCTGTCACATATCGTCTACTCAGAGGCGATCTCTGCTTAACATACAAGGCCATGTCAAACCCAGAGCTGTTGGACATGCTACACTTAAAGAAATCCCAATCCCTCAGAGCTACATGCTCCAGGGATCTAAACCTTGTCATCACAATAAACAAAACATGGTGGAGGGATAGGTTCCTGACCCAGAGACTCCCCAGACTCTGGAATAGATTGCCCATACATGTCAAGCAGAGTGCCTCTTTGGACCTCTTCAAGAGGAACCTTGACGATTGGATGGGAGAAAGGAAATTCACCCCAGGGATCACGTCAGTCGCCCTGCTAGACAGGGTCCAGGAAAGTAAATAATGTGGGAAGAAATAGCCAGGGAATTGTTATGGCTAGGCTTGTATAGGCCCTAGGGCTGATAGCCTAGTACCAACCTATGAACCTATGAACCTATCCCTCCTGAACTGCTCCCCAAGCAAAGTGTGAAGCATCTGTGGTGTCTGACTGCTTTGGACCACGGAGGGATAAGGGGAGACCCGGATTTAAGGATATCTGTCATTTCCAGCAAAAGATTTCTCTTCTGACAACCCCCCCCCCCCATACTGGGATTTGAAAAGATAAAGGGTGTTGATGATGGGACCAAAATGATTTCAGATACCATTCCATCTTGAGACCAAAATGATTTCAGATACCATTCCATCTTGGGACCAAAATGATTTCAGATACCATTCCATCTTGGGACCAAAATGATTTCAGATACCATTCCATCTTGGGACCAAAATGATTTCAGATACCATTCCATCTTGGGACCTAAATGATTTCAGATACCATTCCATCTTGGGACCAAAATGATTTCAGATACCATTCCATCTTGGGACCTAAATGATTTCAGATACCATTCCATCTTGGGACCAAAATGATTTCAGATACCATTCCATCTTGGGACCAAAATGATTTCAGATACCATTCCATCTTTCTCATTTGGAGTCTGGCCAGGAGAATCAAGAGAATTACAGAAGACATGAAATCAAAACGTCTGTGGTACTCCCTCATAGTGACCAAAGTCTGAATGGAAAACCTTAGAAATAGATTGAAATAAAGATCTATTTTTCCTCTGGAAGAAAAGCTCTTTGAATTGAGACATCTAGTTGACATCCCAGAAGCACAATCCTGTGTGAGGGAGTCAAGAAAGAATTTTGTATGTTCTCTTGCAACTACAGGTTGTGCAAGAGATCTATCACCCAAACAAGAGATTCCTGACATTCTGAAAAAGATTCTTCAAAGATAAGCAAGCCATGCAAATATGGATAAAATGTGGATACCTTGTAGCTTGCAATGAGCTATAACTAGAGCTAGGCACTTTGGGAACACTCTTGGTGCAACAAATATCCCAAAGGGTAAGGCAGAGAACAGAAAATGCAATCCAGGCAAAATCTTAAGAACCATCTGAAGTCTGGATGAACAGGGATGTGGTGATAAGAATCATTTAAGTCTATTATTACCAGGAAACTTGATTGAGAAAGAAGAGGTAACTGGTTGTGAAGTGACATCATTTTGAATGTGGGTTCTATTACAAACAGGTTTAAGAAAGAAAGATCCAGAATAATTCTCCAAGCATTTTCTTTATATGGCTCTAGGAACATCCCTGGGGAGGAGAAACTGGTTCTATCACTCCTTTAGAGAACATATGATGAAGAGCAGGTGTAAATAAAAGACTCTGATCTGCAAGATGAGGAATGACCCCCTGGAAATGATGAATTTTCTTCTGACTGCCACCTGTAACCCCAAGGAATAATTTTTAGAACCCAATTGTCTCTAACAATCTGTTACCAATGAAAAAAATGGAAATTAAGGCTTTCTGGAAGAGAAATGGGCCAACATGGGAGAGGGTCACAAGGTCTCTTGAATAGTCAGCCAGATTTGCTGGACTGCCATTGCTTTTGTGAGGTGTGACACTTCTTTCTGGAGCCTCCTTGCCACTTCTTCTTAAGCATGTGTGTACCTTAATTCTGTTGACACTGTTTATTCTGTTTTTTGTTAAAACTGGATGAGGAGAAAAAAATCTCTTGGACAATTTGGAAGAGGATGGCTGGAAAATCTTAGAGACTCAAAATATCAAATTGCCCCTTTCATCACACTTGTTGATCATCTCTGCAACAGAGAGGCCAAACACTAAATCTTTATCTAAGGGAAAATTTAAAATGTAATTTTTTACATCATCTGAGAGGTTCTGAGAATGCAGACAAGTAGATCTCATTAAATCAGAAAACATGGAGTGGTAACAGCCCTGAGAAATGTATCAACAGAGTCATATATATACTGCAAACAATAAGTAATGACCTATCAGCTATTTAAAGCAGATTTTTCTTCACAAGATAAGCATTCCTCATACTTTCACAGTTTGTTGGAAGTGAGCCTAGCAATTTAAAATTCAGAAAATCAAAGTTGCAGAAGTATACAATTTTTCCCATGCCTAACAATACTTTCCCCATCCTTATTAGAAAGAGTAGGACTGGAATTAGCTAAGTGCTTAGCAGTAGTGGAGCCAATTAAGGCTATTGCTGCTGGTTCAGGTTTGGGAATAGTGTAAAAACATTTAAAAGACTGCAGAACTTTGTACCTCCTATGTGGCTTTTTAGGGACAGCAGGCTGACTGTCAGGAAAATTGCAAGCAGTAACACACACATGCTGTAAAGCAGACAGGACAGGAGGAATGGATGTAAGTTCTGGAAAATCCTTCTGTAACAACTCAAAAGTATTTTCTGAGGGACTGAGAAGCCTCAGTCTTCTCCCACTGAAAGCACTGGGAATTCAAGCAATAGTCTCAGAAAATAAAGAAGCTCCCACAGAGAAAATCGGAAACTGGGCTCTCCTCTGAGTCTAAGTCAGAAATCCGTGGCAAAATCCTGAATCCCTCCCTGCATTTTCCTGTTTAGATTCGGAATCTTGAAACTCTTCATAAAATGGAATCTGTCTTTCTTTTACCAGAAGCTACTTTACAGGAAAGATTAAGGGCTGAATTAAACCTTCCTCCAGTGCCAGTAAACTTCTCATCTAAAAAAATTGACGAGGAATAGATAGATACTCAGTTTTCTCTTTCTTTTTGACAGGAAAAATGGGGCTACCTGTGCTACTAATGGCAGTTACTGTTTCCTCAGGGATTGGCATTCTGAAACAACAGGGAAATCTTTCCTGTTCTCTCTTACACGACCGACAAGAGTATTTTTTCCTTGTCCACTGAGGGAACTAAAACAGCCACAGGGGATGTGGAGAATCCTAAGTCCATAGTGGTTATAGGTGCTACACGAGAGCAATCCTGGGTAAAAGATGAGGGGTCTGAGGTACAACAAATGGCCACAGCAGAGTCACCCACCTGTGGCTGAGGCAAAATTACTATCCTGCTGTGGTGGTAAAGACTGTTTGCTTAACTTTTTCTTTCTGTGGCTGGAAGAAGGACTAAATATGGGACCAGCAATCTGTTCCATTCTAAAGCCAGAAATGGTATCTCTTTCCCAGAAAAGACATGCAGCAAATGCCATTAAAACTACCAGTCTTCAAAAGTTACTTTTTTGATGGAAAAAATACAGTAAAAAGCACTTTAAAACAGTTTGGCAGAGTTAGTTTACACTACTTTTAAACTGACAGAAAAAAAAAACAAGTGCTCAATTTAAAAGAACATTGCAGTCTCAAGACAGCCCATTAAAGCACAACACTCCTTGCATTAAAATAACTTTCCTGAAGAGAAAAGTAGTACAACTACAACACATTTAAGAAAATGGAAGGTTTTTTTTTCTTCTCCCAAGCCGAACTTATTTGCCCAGCAAAGGAAAGCAGAAACTGACCATCAATCTTCAAATGCTTCAGAAGAACATACTCTTCAGTGGCAGTAATGCTCTGAAGGGCTTCACACCCAAAATTGTCTTTACTCAGTTCAGTTCGAGCTGCCTGACAGTTTGGGCACATGGGAGGTGCCCTGAAACTTTGCATGCTGGCCGACTGTTATATCCTTGGCAGGATATAACCCATACAGGTAAGGCTACTGCAGCAGTGATCAATTTGAAAAACATCGATCAGTAAAGAATTCTGTTCAACACCATTCCATGTAGTTTTGGTAGTAAGAGGTATAGAATTCCTTTAGAATTCTATCCCATAATATTTAATTAGCCAGTTTTATTTTAGCATAGTAAACACAAAGAACAGTCACATATATTTGGTAGTCTTTCTTCAATGCATTCATTATAAGGAGGACTGCAGATGAGAATTGTTTGATTTACCACTTTGGATCAGTGATGAATATATCAATTCTGGACTCCGTTTATTAATTTAACATTTTTTACTGGGAAAGTCTGACTGGGACAGAGCCCATTTTCAGCAGGGACCTAGAGAGAAATGCTCCAGATGCATGTCTTTGGAATTGGGGAGGAAACTGGAGCACCCAGAGGAAACCCACAAAAATGCAGGAAGGATATGCAGACTCTGCACAGAAGACACCACAGATGAGAATCAAACCAGAAAACCTCTTGCTGTGAGACAGCAACACTAACTGCTGCACCACTGCCCCCCCTGCCTTCAGAATACGGAGGCAGAACACGTGAAATGAACAAAAACTGCGTTTCACAAGACTTATTTTGTTAAGTAAAGAGTGCATAAGATTTATTGCTTTTGTTTTTTTTTTTTCAGTTCTACTCCTTGTATGCCATAAACTTACTGTAAACAAATGAAGAAAGACATTTTGAATTATTTTATGATTACTGTTTTTTTTTTCTCTGCAGTATTACTCCTGGAAAAAATCCAAGGCTGTGACAGATCCATTGATGAGGATGTAAGCAGCATCTGAAGTTAGGCCAGTGGAGAGAGCTGTTAATATTCCCCAGTTTTACTTGAAATGCAAAGCCTAGTGTTTACTATTTTATTGATTGTCAAAGCATTTCCTTAAAAGTACCACCCTGACTTGCGTAATGGACTTGTTTTCATCAGAAAACTGAACATAGCTTGAGTATGGTACAAAACAAGATTCACTCTGTGATGATAATAACGTAACAGCTCAGTATTCTGTTTTGAAGACTGCAGTTCAGAACATTTGCTTTTTGACAAAAGATCAATGAGGGACATACATCTTCTGTTTAATCAGGGAGGAGCATTGTGTTAGCTAATGATGTTACAGGATCTAGACTAAAACATGACCACTAACCTTGACTGAAGTGACTAAGAGATGACCTGCTGAGCTTTTGGTAACCTTTTAGTGCTCTGTTTTGGTCTGTATGGAGAAGTTCTGCATGTCAGCTGAGTGACACAGTGATGTAAGTAGCAGGAGATGTAACCTCCTGCTGACACATGGCTGACCTATGGATGTGTATAACTCTTAAGTCTTCCCCTATGGGAGAGATATTTAGGCCCTGAACCAATGTAGAAAGAAGATGAAACGTGACACAGCTCCAAATAAAAAGGTTTACTGAGAAAGCAACACACAGTGCGGAGCTGAGAAAGAAAGAGAGTTGGACATGTAAAAGCAGAAAAGCTGCAGGTGTAGCTGAATATAAGGAAGAGCAAAGAGAAGAATTTGAACAACATGCTGAGAAGGAAGAAAAAGGAAGTTAAGTACATATGTTAACTAAAAGAATGATGAAATAGTGGTGACATTGTATGAGGGAAAATGACTACACTAGAGATTTATAAAAAGAGAATTGTTTCAAGAAATTGAGGAATAGTTTAAAAGGAGCACAGAATTGTTAGGCTATGGAAACTGAGAAAATCACGGAATGTGAGAGACTAGTTTATCAATAACGAGACACTAGGAAAATAATGTTTTTCTATACTTTGTGAGTTAAAATGGAGAGGGCTATTTCTTAGTGCTTGTTAGAATTGCTAAATTGTTTTGGTAGGAAGGGAGTATTATTTTAATATCTAAGTATATATGTATGCGTCTACATAAGAAGGACATGGACACTAATCCTGAATGGATGTTAGAATTGTCTTTTAATTTGGGGTGTACAGTTCTACTCAGTTATCATTTCAGTAAAGCAGACACCATGATTTGCATAAATAGATGTTTTTTACTTTAAATTCATTCTTAGGCCTATGAAGGGATAGAAAGAATGTTGGAAACTCCTGGTGTGATTCTCAAACAATCTGGAAATATTCTTGCATACACTGTTGGAAACTCCTGGTGTGATTCTCAAACAATCTGGAAATATATCGCTGATTGATAAGTATATTTCTTGACATTTTAACCTTTTAGAGTTCTGCATTGTCTTAATTCTGCCTGACTGAATTATTGTTTGTCTGAATGAATTATTTTATATATTTTCTGGCATTGTTTTATGTTTCTGATCTGTCCTGAAACTGTTTTTCCCCCTCCCTCCCATCCTATTCTTGTAAAGCTGGTGGCTTTACAGTTGCACTGCCCCTACTGTAAATTTGATCTGGGACACCCCTCCCAGTCTGGTGTTCACTCTACTTAATACAGAGAGAACATTTGAAAAGGCCAACTCACTTAGGTTCTTAACCTTTTCTCCTCCTTCCTCTCTCCTTGCACTTTACTAAAAAAATGCGCTTTATTTTGCTTTTGCCTCTTCTTAAAAGTACTCAATTGTATTTTTTCTGTTGCATTTATTACTGCTTGGTAGTAGCCTGATTAAATTGTAACTGTTATTCTATGCCTTTTGGTTTAAGCACTTTGGCTTCAGCCAGTTGTTTTTCATTAAGAAGGTTTGTGGTCTGAACTGTTGTGGCAGGACAGGTAGCTTACATCCTTTTAAGTTGGGTGTTGATGATTGAAGGCTTAGTGTCTGTTATTTTAAGAGTGTATTAGTTCTGGTTTAAGCACTTGGGCTTCGGGACAGTTATTTTACATTAAGAAGGTGTGGTCTGCACTCTTGAGGGAGGAGAGGGTAGATTCTACCCTTCTGTGCTAGGAGTTTCTGGTTAAAGGCTTATTGTGCCTGCTTATTTGAACTGTTTCTTTCTGAAATTGGTACGCCTTGTTTGCTGTAGCATAAACTAAATTCAGACCTGCTGAATCTAGCTTTGTTTGTATAACTTGAACACTAATCTAGACCATCTTTTTTATGGAGAAGGTTCCCCTGCACCCTAGTGGCAGGAGTGTGGAGTTAGAACTTGTCTGATCGAAGACTGCTGGAATGGGGCTCAGTGTTTAGCTTTTTATTGGTTAACTTGTTTAAATCAGTTTGCTCATTTGCTACTGTTATATTAAAAAAGATACACTTTATGCATCGCCGCTTAGCTAGGGTTAAAGTATTCCTGGCGCCATAAAGTCTGCCCTTCAAATTTTCTCTTAGAACTTGCCAGTTTTTTAGTTTTAGCAGTCAAATCTGTTTTTTGAGCTCAGCACTTGTTCAGAGCTTATTGTAAGCACTAAATAAGCTACAAATTACTACAGCACTCAACTTTCTTCACTTGTCTTGAGGAAAACAGTTTTCAGTACTTAATAAATAACCACCTATTCAAGCATGTCTAAGGGTCAGCTCCAGGTGTTTTCTCCTGTCTACCTGATGAATCTGGGCATCTTGGGGCACTCCAGAATTTGCCTCATGTACACAGACAACCCTCTTCTCCTACCACCCAACATTACAACCTGTGAGAGATGCACTTATATAGCCAAACTGGAAGCAAAGCTCTCTTCACCCAAGACTGGACTAGACAGTCAAGAGGAGAAGGTAAACACTTGCACCATACCACACTCATCACATAGTCACTTAAAGCCTACACCACCAAAACACATACATAGCAACACAAAGCACACACCTACATTCACAGAGGTGCTCAATAAAAATCTGCTCAAGCAACAGAGACCTCCAAAGCAGAAATGCATTCAACCTCCACCCCCCAACACAACCCAAATGACACATAACCCGCAGATTCTGTGTGACACTCAACCACAGCCCATAAGGAATAACAATGTACCCAACACTCTAGTCATAGTTGCTATATAGCCAGGCACACTGATGTTCCACTCACCAGGCTAGACAAGGAGAAAGTTACTGTCAGCTGCCTGTCGAGTGCCAGGATCTGCCACATAATGCACACACTCAGGTCATTCCACAACAACTACAAATATGACTCTGTCATTGTCCATGTTGGTGTGAATGACCTGAGACATACCTCCCTGGACTACATGCAAAGACACATGGAGGAGCTCTCCAATCTTGTAGCCCAGGCAGATATGATCATAACCCTGAGTAGCATCCTGCCATCACCCAGAATGATACCACAGTACAAGGACAAAATGATTGACTTCAACAGTTGGCTAAGCTTCTGGTGTCATTCTAAAGGGATCCAGTATCTGTCTGCCTGGGATGACATGATCGACAGACCAGGATGCTTTGCCAGAGATGGCTTGCACCTGTCACCCTTGGAATTCCAGATACTGGCTAAGGCTCTTGCCACCCCTATAGTGCCTTTTTTAGGCAAGGTCCAAATGACAAATTCACCACCATAACAGGTACAAGCAAGCAAAATCTGAGGGTAATGCTACTCAGTGCTAGAAGTCTAAACCTCAAAATGTATTCACTTGAGGCACTCCTTAAAATGGAGAACATTGACATCTGGTTGACCTGGTTCAAGGCTTCAGAGAGCACCCCTGCATTACCAGGCTATAATTCATACCACACCTTTCAGCCACCTAACCTGGACCGAAACACTAAAGGTGGAGGCGTATCCATATACATTAAGGATATCCACACCTCCAGGCTAATTGCTCAGCATAATACATCCAAGATTATCCAAGTGCAACTAACTCTGGGCAAGACCACAATCCAAATTGTAAGCTGGTACAGATCCCCCACCATGCCCTAGGATTCCCACTCCTCATTTCTTGATACACTGGAAAATATTAGGGTACTATCCAACACCCTAATAATGGGTGATTTCAACTACCCCACTATTAACTGGGAAAACTACTCATGTAGCATCTCTTTTGCTCAATGTTTTCTGGAATTCATAAATTCCAACACCTTAGATCAACTTATACACACCCCCACCAGGGCCAGCAATATCCTAGACCTGATCATTATCAACATGGGAGACTGGTGTTCCACACCAGAGATCAGTTCCTCGTTGGTCAGATCCGACCACAAGCTAATCAGCCTAGACATCCACATTCCACCCCCACCCCCCCATTAGGGAAACCACCGTAAAAGATTTCTCCAAAGCCAACTTCACGCTTCTTAAGACAGAAGTGGCAAACTTCACGACACCCATGCATTGGACAATAGAGGTACGACTGCTGAATCCTACACAAATGCACTTTATAAGCACTTACACAAGTGCATGGATCGTGCTATCCCTAACAGAACCAAGATGCTATCCTCCAAAAAAAGGAAGCCAATCTGGTGGTCCCCTGCCATAAACAAACACTACAACAGAAGAAAGAAACTGTTGCAAAAAAGAGTAAAATCCCATGACTGGAAGAACTCCCTGGTCAGCCTCAGTAAGAAGCTGAGATCCCTCATCAAATCCTCCAAAGCTAGTTATGAAAACAAAATCACCACTGATTCTAAAGACAACTGCAAAGCATTCTATAGCTATGTCAAGAATCTCAATGGCAACACTCAGATCTGCTCTGAGTTACAGCACAATTGCACTAAATATACAGAACCAACTGATATTGCCAACATCCAGGCAGATAGGTTCAGTGCTAACTTTACCCCCTTCACCCCCTAAAGGGCACATCTCTATGCTGGAAGAATGCAAAGTTCATGTAATCATGGCTGCACAGGTAAAAACCACACTCTCCAAAGCCAAGAACACAACATCCATGGGACCTGACAACATCCCAGGCTACGTTCTACATGAACTACAGAATGAACTGGCACCCCACCTAAGCACCATGTTAAATCATAGCCTCACCTCAAGCTTTGTGCCCATTGAATGGCGCACGGCAATGGTTATCCAACTCCACAAAGGGGGAGCCACCACGGACCCCGGGAACCACTGCCCCATTAGCCTAACAAGCCTGGTCTGCAAGGCCACGGAACGTATCATCATGGAACTTATAAACAAAGATATTGGTAATCTCCAAACTCTGGACCCCACCCAGTTCTGGTTTGTAAAAGGCAGATCATGTCTCTTAAACCTGATTGACTTCTTTGAAGCAGTCACCAAAGCCGTAGATGAGGGTAAGGTGGTTCACACAGCAAATCTAGATCTCGCCAAGGCTTTTGACATCATCCCCCACTCTGGAATTATAGATAAACTCACTAAACTAGGTATAAATCCCTATGTCACAAGATGGGTTGCCAACTGGCTCACTGACAGAACCCACAGTGTGAAAGTAGTAGACTCCAAATCTGACTTCAGACCAGTGACAAGTGGAGTACCATAGGGTTCAGTCCTGGGTCCTCTCCTGTCTGGTATCTACTTTTCTGAAGTACAGGCTAACACAGAAGGTCTTTGGCTAACAAAGTTTGCAGATGACTGCAAACTAGGAGCCATAACTGAAACTTCTAACGATGTGGACATCCTACAAAAGGGCCTCACTGAGACAGATGCCTGGTGTCAAAGCCATGGCCTTAAGCTCAATGCCAAAAAGTGCATTGTCATCTCCTTTGGTAAAAACTCTGTACCCATGAGCTACCACATAGGTGGTAGTCTACTTAACACTGAAAGTGTGATAGGAGACCTTGGGACACAGATGGACAGTAGTCTCCCCTTCAGTCAGGAAATCCTTCTTTGTGGCATACCTCATCACAAAAGGTTTCTCATACAGGAAAAAAGAGGTCATTGTTCCCCAATACTCATCACTCATTAGACCCATTATAGAGTACAACACCCCTTTTGGTATGTACCTCACAAGACATCTACAACAACTGGAAAGGCCGCAGAAATACTTCACAAAGAGGATTACCGGCCTCAAAGAGATGCCCTATGCAGACTGTCTCAAATACTCTGTTGCATATTGTCTAATCAGAGGCGATCTCTGCCTAACATACAAAACTATGGCAAACCCAGAGCTGTTGGACATGCTCCACTTAAAGAAATCCCAATCCCTCTGAGCTACATGCTCTAGGGACCTAAACCTTGTTACCACAATAAACAGAACATGCTGGAGGGATATATTCCTGTCCCAGAGACTTCCCATACTCTGGAACAAACTACCTATCTATATCAAACAAAGCTCCTCATTAGAACTCTTCAAGAAAAATCTTGATGATTGGATGGAAAATAGGAAATTCACCCCGGGATCACCTCTGTGGCTCTGTTCGACAGGGGCACAGGAAAATAATTTTTTTGGTGATGAAAGCCAAGGTACCTTTTTGGCTAGGCTTGTATAGGCCCTGGGTGAGAAACATAGATTCTCACATAAATACCAACGGTAGTGAAGTAATGTATGCAATGAGGCCACATGCCAACAACAAGCCATATGTTTAAGCTGAGGTAAATAGTCATGGATCTGTGACATTAGATTAATGAAAGAAACAATGCTAAACTAAAGTAATATATTGCAAGTGTAGCAGAATTTGACACTGCAATCCATGCATCAAGACAATGCAAAACCTATGCATCCATGTAGTAAGACAATGCAGAACCTGTGCATCCATGTAGTAAGACAATGCAGAACCTGTGCATCCATGTAGTAAGACAATGCAGAACCTGTGCATAGTCAGTTTAAAAAGCTATCAGAATACAAACATCTAAACTGATGGATTGAGAGAAACACTTTCAGAAATACCTTCTAAATATCAGTTTACAAGTAATGCAATCTAGTTTATTGAATCTGTTAAAAGTAAGTACTTCTCTGAGAATGCCCAGTTAATCTCATTCTGCTCAGGCTGTAGTTTGTCATCTGAGATCATGTGCACATTCAGCTAAATGTGAGAATGGCTGGCTGTTTGTTACATTACTGGATTTGAAGAGCTTCGCACAGGATGCTTCCTAACTGAGTGCCCAACAAAATAGCTTCTTCTTGGTACATCTTTACACAATCAGCAAAATCCACTGCTGACAGTGGCTCACATTTTTTCTGCTAGGAGTCATGCATTCACCTTTGAACATTTAGCTCACATTTTAAAAGTACAATGTAATGGGTAGAGTGGTTTTAAACAGATCATCTGCTGTTACTGAAAGCAGTCCATGCAGAAGCAACACAATAAAGCTGATGATTATAGATTTTTACAAAACCTGATTAAGAAGCCTTTTCAGACCTTTCCTTTTTAGGGTATCAGCAGTATGAGGTAAAGGTTGTTTTCCTTTGGGAGCACAGAAACTAAGGAGATATGTGCAGAATGACACCTGTGGATCATGCAATGGAGCAGGAAAGTATAGAACTGTAGATACACTGAGTTGTGGAGAGCATTCCCATGAACACTCATGAATCCTATAGGTATGTTTGTTGTACCTAAAATCAGCACATTATCAGAATGCCTACTGTCACCTGTTGGCCATCTATTGAATAACCACCTTAGTGGAAGAAATACTAAATGACTGCAATATCAGCAATAGCTTTCAGAAGGAAAACAACATGTGAAATACAAGGTAATTGAGCCATACTGTGCAGAAGCACACATTCTTGACTTCCAAGTAAGATTAATTAAATGCAGCTAAACTGCAATTGTCCTGGAGGAGAAGCAGAGGAACAGACAGTTTTGTAGCACAGGAAGCAGAAGTGAGCTCCTATGTAGTTTGGCACTTGGACAGACTCTACGTCTTGTGTCCATGCACTGACAGAATATGCTATTCAGTGGAACACAGAAGCATGAGAGCAAACTGAGGGCAAACACATGGCAGCATACAGTGGGTATAAAAAGTGTCCACACCCCTGTTAAAATGCCAGGTTTTTGTGATATAAAAAAATGAGACCACAATAAATCATTTCAAAACATTTCCCACCTTTAATGTGACCTATCACCTGTACAACTGAATTGAAAAACAAACAAATCTGTTAGGGGAAAAAAATATAAAAAAAAAATGTAAACACAAAAGGTACCCAGGTCCGGTGAAACAATAAAGCGACAGAAAGTAGTCAGATAAAATGCTTTAATCCAAAAGTAGATACTGTAATCATGAACAAATCAACAAAAAAACATTAACGCCTCCAATATTACATTTTCATTTGAAAAGACTTCACCAGATGTGGGCTATGAATTATGAATCTTTTGGAGATTCTATGTTGATAAATCATGTTATACTGGATTTTCCTTTTTCAATAACACCTAATTTGGTAGGTGTACCTTGGTAGTGAAAAAATATTTCTAATTGGTATATTGTGACAATCTTTGAAGGGATGCAGTGGTGACGTGCATTACTAAAGATTGTTTTGATTCTCGTCATGTTGATACCGCAGTTGAGAGTGCACCTCCTCTGGTCTTTAATAAAATAAAACATACTAATTACAAATATTTTTTCGCTACCAAGGTACACCTACCAAATTAGGTGTTATTGAAAAAGGAAAATCCAGCATAACGTGATTTATCAACATAGAACCTCCAGAATATTCATTATTCATAGCCCACATCTGATGAAGTCTTTTCAAACGAAAACATAATATTGGAGGTGTTAATGATTTTTTGTTGATTTGTTCGTGATTACAGTATCTACATTTGGATTAAAGCATTTTATCTGACTACTTTCTGTCGCTTTATTGTTTCACCAGATCTGGGTACCTTTTGTGTTTACTAGCTGATTTTTGGTACCGTTTGGGTACTCTTTTGAATTATAAAAAAAAATGTACAATAAGCTGGTTGCATATGTGTGCACATCCTTAAACTAATACTTTGTTGAAGCACCTTTTGAATTAATTACAGCATTCAGTCTTCTTGGGTACACACCTGCCATCAATTAAAGAGACTCTGATTAACCCCAAATAAAGTTCAGCTGTCCTAGTAGGAGTTTCCTGACATTTACTCAGTTGCCTGCTATAGCAAAAGCCATGGTTCACAGAGAGCTTACAAAGCATCAAAGGGATTTCATTGTTGAAAGGTATCAGTCAGGAGAAGGGTATAAAAAAATATCCACAGCATTGGATATACGATGGAACACAGTGAAGGTCATCATCAAAAGGTGGAGAAAATATGGAACAACAGTGACATTGAAAAGAACTGGATGTCTCTCCAAAATTGATGAAAAGACAAGATAAAATCTGGTCAGGGATGCTGTCAAGGGACCTACAGCAACAATGAAGGAGCTGCAGGAATTTCTGGCAAGTACTGGTTGTGTACTACATGTGACAACAGTCTCCCATATTCACCATATGTCTGGACTATGGGGTAGGGTTGCAACACGGAAGCCTTTTCTTACACAGAAAAACATCCAGGCCCAGCTAAAATTTGCAAAACAATACATCAAATCTCCTAGAAGCATGTGAGAAAATGTGTTATGGTCTGGTGAGACCAAGGTTGAACTTTTTAGCCACAATTCCAAAAGGTACATTTGGCACAAAAAACAACACTTTGTATCACCAAAAGAACACCATCCCCACAGTGAAGCATGGTAGTGGCAGTATCATTCTTTAGGGTTGCTATTCTTCAGCTGGAACTGGGGCTTTAGTCAAGGTGGAGGGAATTATGAACAGTTCCAAATACCAGTCACTTTTGGCCCAAAACCATCAGGCGTCTGCTAGAAAGCTGAAGATGAAGAGGAATTTCACCTTTCAACATGACAATGACCCCAAGCATACATCCAAATCAACAAAAGAATGGCCTCACCAGAAGAAAATTAGTTTTGGAATGGCCCAGCCACAGCCCAGACCTAAATCCAATAGAAAATATGTGGGGTGACCTAAAGAGGGCTGTGCACAAGAAATGCCCTTGCAATCTGACAGATTTGGAGCACTTTTGCAAGGAAGAGTGAGCAAATATTGCCAAGTCAAGTCAAGATGTGCCATGCTGAGAGACTCCTATCCAAGAAGACTGAATGCTGTAATTTAAATCAAAAGGTGCTTCAACAAAAGTATTAGTTTAAGGGTGTGCACACTTATGGAACCAGAGTATTGTACATTTTTTTTATTTTTTATATTTTTCCCCTAACAGATTTATTTGTTTTTCAATTGACTTCTACAGGTTATAGGTCACATTAAAGGTGGGAATATTTTTGAAATGATTTATTGCTGTCTCATTTTTTATATCACAAAAACCTGGCATTTTAACAGGGGTGTGTACACTTTTTATATCCACTGTATATCTGGGATAGATTCAGAAAGGAACAAAATAAATGTATGATGAAAAAGAGAAAAGATAAAGGGAGCAGAGAGACAGCCTGACAAAGACAGCACCATCTGTCTCTATGGCCCATACAATAGAATGGCAGGTGAGATCTAAATAACTAATTATGGTGAGCATGTTAGAAAGAGGCTAGTACCATGAAATAAGGAAACAAATTCAAGCACCCCGAAAAAATAACTAACTAACTGTAATACCAATGGTTTAGCATATAAATTAAGAGAGAAAAAAAAATCTGATTTGGAGTAAGAGCTGAAACAATGAACACAAAGTGAATCAATTAATCTAGCAATTATCTGAAATTATACCACTCAGCTGAACTATGATCAGCTATTAGGCTCAGCCTCTGACTATGGAAACCAAGTGTGAAACTCTCTGGTTTTATACATCTTATAATATGGTACATTAAATGCTAGGATGCCCACAACAGGTGCCAGATATAAAGTAAGAACAACAGTGTTTACTCTTTCTGTCATCTTTAAAAAGAAACTAATATGGTAAAAAAGATCTTAGCTGACTGCAAAGAAATATGTCACAATAAATGGATGCTCCACTTCGGAAGTACTGCCATCTTGTCCTGAAGTGACATAGGTTTGCATTACCCAAAACATGCTCATATATTCTCAGAAAGGTATTCTGATATATGTCACTACTTTTTTGCACCCCAACAAAGAAAATGCTACAGTTTAGTCCCACATTTTGATTAACTAAAAGCAACAGCCTTAGTGAATATAGTGTAACTGCATTGTGTCCTGCCCTAATGAGCAGCCATATTTTGTTGTGCTGTTTTTATCAAACTGTTTTCATCATTCTGCACTCACTCTTGTTGCTACAACGTTGTGCCCTGTATACAACCTTGTAAGTCAGTTATGATGCTGATACTACTAACCCCATAAGAGTGGATAGTGTGTCAGGGCATGTCTGCTAAACCTGCATGGGACATGATGCCATTTCAAGAAAGTTGTACCCATGCTATCTACAGCTTATGATAGCAATCAATGTACTGTCAGCATATTTTCTGTTGAATGAGTGTTGTGATGATAAAGAATTTTAAATAATAGAAAGACCCTTTGTCTCAATTGCAGTGTTTCTATGCTGATTTGCAATTTCTGAGAAAGAATCAATGATTTGTACAGTAGAGGAGTTTGCAGCACTGTGTATGCAAGACTGGTTCTCAATAACTCATAACCTAATTATGTTGTGGTCCGATAGCATATGTGGGACTATGGAGCTATACTTGCATTATGAGTACCTTGAGCAGGACTCCAGAATTTCAGAAATGTCAAGAGAACTGCTGGTTGGGAAGATTGTATTGTAGATCCTAATTAATGGTATTTGAATACTGCTGTTTCAACACGTGATGACCCATGATATAAAATGATTTGCACTAAATCTGCTTATCAGAAAACATTGCATTGTACCGTTATAGCTGTCAACTTTAAACCATCACTTAAACATCATAAATTAATTACATCACGGCTTATAATGATATAATCAAGGAATGTCATCTGCAGTCAGCAATATCATTTATCTAGCAACTGTGAGCTTGTCATATGCGTATATGTGTATATACATATATAATATATATATATATATATATATATATATATATATATATATATATATATATATAAATATATATATATATATATATATATATATATATATATAGGGGTCTACTTTGGAAGCTCAAAGTTTCAACTTCGAACTTGTTATGGTCGAGACCATACGATCAAAGTTTTGAAACTTCGAACGTTTTAAATGGAGATCGCTGTACAGTGCACAATGGGAAATTTACCATTCTTTTCACTCTAGTGCAATCTCAGAGTTGGTATATTTAATTAGCAGGGGGTGTGGGGGTGCAGGGGGCTTGCCCCCTGTGTATAATATGGTATAAATGTAAAAAAAAATTGTTTTTATGTTTTTTCATTGAAGTTATGAACTTTCAAAACTTCAGTGTTATGGTCTCGACTATATAAAGTTCGAAGTTTTATAAGTTTGAGCTTCCAAAGTAGATCCATATATATATATATGTGTGTGTGTAGATACTGCTATAGATACAGCTATTTAATATAATATATATATGTGTGTGTGTGTGTGTGTGTGTGTGTGTATATATATATATATATATATATATATATATATATATATATATATATATATGTGTGTGTGTGTGTGTGTGTGTGTGTGTGTGTGTGTGTATAGATACTGCTATAGATACAGCTATTATATATATATATATATATATATATATATATGTATATATATATATATATATATATATATATACACACACACACACACACACACATACACACACACACACACGCACACACACATGCAGATGTAACAGAAAGGTATGTAAACCTAGACACAGAACTAACGGAATAACTGTCTTATACTGAGCATACATGTTGTAATCCATAGATATAAACTAAATTAAACTAAACAAATAAAATAAAATGCATTTTGATCAAGTAGACAGATGTTATCACCTAAACTATCTCCCTTTCAGTACCCTCAGGCCTGGACCAACTAATTAACTCCATCAATTGATTAACCTGAACTATCCTCAATGAAAATTCCTCTTCCCTTAAACGTTAGTATTCCTAGTCTCAGCTTTATACAAACTTTCCATGCAATGACACCTCTCCTATACACTACATCTTTGTATATCCTCCGTTTATTTTCATGATCATCCTACTTTGCCTACATCCACCTATTCACCATGCATATCTGCCCCACATTTATTACCTCTTCCTCAGACTTTGTAATTAGTCATACAGCAACTCATGATTCATGGGTAACATTACTGCTTCACTTAACTCTTAACAACGCATTAAATCCTTGTCTAGCTCCATCAGTCTGTCAACATCACCCCATCCTTACCTGTGAAGCAGCATCTTCACTTCTCCATTCTGCCACTCCATTCTTCCCATATCTCCTTAGCATTTTCTGGTCAGCCCACAATCTTTAAATGACATCATTAAAATAACCCCTGCAACTAAACTGCATATATGACTGCTCCGTATATCCTTCCTCAACCTACTATCTAGGTTAGTTTTTGCTATATATCACATGAAATTATCATTTCCCAACCAACAGCACTCCAACGAGTACTAAGCCTTTCCTTATTTATACACAGCCCTTTCCACTGCTCACAAAAAAAATCTACATATATATTTGTCATTCTTTTAGCTCCTTATCCTAAGGAAGCAGAGGTAAGGTGAAGTAGGTAAGCCACTAGCAGCAGTGGTAACACCATAAAAATCAAATCAGCACCACTGAACAATGCTCCTACCTTATGACTCCATCTAGTCAATATCTTGCGAGGCTTTTCAATTACATCCTTCAGAATATACTGACTAATTAGATGTAAAGATGGGAAACATCCTGAATCCCAGGTTTTCAGTTTAATTTTAGCTGGTGCCAGTTTCACCTTCCCCCATACTTTCCAGTGTCACTAGCACTGACAATAAATAAATAAATAAAGTCCAAACACTACCCCAAACTCATTATATTTTCTCACAACCTTTTCACATTGGCCAAAATAAGCATGCTGGCGACTACAGATAAATTAAATAACTACTTCACCTTACCCCTCTGTCGAAACTAAGACATTCCCAAACTTGTTGAGCCAGATATTCAATAATCATCTAAAAATGCATTTGGGACATATGCCAACCATAGCCCACCTATCCATTCTAATTATGAATCACAGTTCTCCACAGTGACCAGTATCTTTAATCCCACATTCTCATATAGAGCCCTTACTTTAATAATGAATCCTTTACCTAAACAGATAGTACCACATCATAGAATTAAACATTTTCCTTATATCAAAGAATACCGCACTGTCCCTCAACATCTGCTTCCTCTTAATATAGTACATAAATTCTGCCAGCTCTACCAAAATGTTAGTTGATATATGAGCTTTAATGAAAGCTGCTGACCGCACATCAATCAGCCACTCAATTACCTTCTCACACCTCATCAATAGGATCCCTAAAAATACATTTGAATCTTACTTCATAACTTGTATTAGTCCAAAATGTGTTGTAGATTATAGGTCTTCCTCAAATATTACATGGAATGTCACCACCATTAAACTTATGCAGGTGAATAATGCAAAACTTCATGTATCTCTAGATACACTCTATTGTAAAAAATAATAAGGAAAACATCTAGTACTGCATTCTTTCTCCTTTCAGTTGGTGGGAGTCTATCATCATTTATGAAATACTGACTTCTTTACATAGCTTGATATGTCCATAATCTTCATACCTATTCCTGTGTAGCACTTGTTATCCTCTACTAACTCCTCAGATCTTTCTCACCCTCCGTTAAATAGTGATATTAACTTCTAAATGCTTCACAAATCCCTTTGTTTAAAACTTCCCTTCCCTACCCATAGTCTTTTTCAGCATAATCAATCACACTGGTCTCTTCTCTTTCAGTTTCCATGCAAACAGCCTTCTGCCCACTAAATTGCACCTTTCTTCCCAAATTCATCTCCTGTTTAAAACTCACTCAGCCTTACCTTCAATAATGCTTTCCAGTTCTCCCATTTTTCATCACCTTTATCAGCTCTTTAACTTGCCATTCTCTCAGACCCCGATAAATGACGTGTTATCTGTACAACACTTTTTTCTCCTACCCTGGTCATGCATTACCTCACCTCTCAAGACTTCCTTAACTCTATCCTACCCTGCAGCTTCCTTTCCCCACAGCCCATCTCCATTTCCTTCCCATCACTCCTATTACTCCCTGCACCATTCCATCATTCCATCTCCATTTCCTTCCCATCACTCCTATTACTCCCTGCACCATTCCATCATTCCATCTCCATTTCCTTCCCATCACTCCTATCACTCCCTGCAGCATTCCATCTCCATTTCCTTCCCATCACTCCTATTACTCCCTGCACCATTCCATCATTCCATCTCCATTTCCTTCCCATCACTCCTATCACTCCCTGCAACATTCCATCTCCATTTCCTTCCCATCACTCCTATTACTCCCTGCACCATTCCATCATTCCATCTCCATTTCCTTGCCATCACTCCTATTACTCCCTGCACCATTCCATCTCCATTTCCTTCCCATCACTCCTATTACTCCCTGCACCATTCCATCATTCCATCTCCATTTCCTTGCCATCACTCCTATTACTCCCTGCACCATTCCATCTCCATTTCCTTCCCATCACTCCTATTACTCCCTGCACCATTCCATCATTCCATCTCCATTTCCTTCCCATCACTCCTATTACTCCCTGCATCATTCCATCTCCATTTCCTTCCTATCACTCCTATTACTCCCTGCACCATTGCCTGTGTCCACTCTGCATTCTCTGCTTCTGACCAATTTCAAGCATGCCATTGTCATTCTTCTGTTCAAAGAACTAACTTCCAGTTCCTGAAAATACATCTGTGATCCAGTGTTTCCCTCTCCATATCCTTGTATCCAGGATCTTACTTCTGATTTTTGCATACCATGAAACAGTCCAGTCTTCCAGCTTATCATCTCCTTTCTCTTGAAAATGTAACCACTTTCTGTTCACCATTCCTTACAATCCACACTTCCTCATGATTCACCTCATGTATACTTCTCACTTCGTTTTTCCTATTGCCTACATAACATTTTCTCCTGCCAGTCTGTCTGCCTCCAGGTTTTTCAACACATGATAATCCTCAGCCAGAAGAAATCTGTTTCTGGATTCAATAGGCTCCCTCAAAAATAATGACTCGACTAAAAAAAATGTATTTTAAATATTTGTGCAATAAGGACCTCCTAGGAAGACATTTGTCACTGAGCTTTACTTTTCACTTCCAACCACTTCTGTTTCCATTAAAATCTCCTTGTCAAACATAACCTTACATCCAATAATCATAAACACTCATTTCGTCCCTTAACCCTACATCCAATAATCACAAACACTCATTTCTTCCCTTAACCCTACATCCAATAATCACAAACACTCATTTCTTCCCTCAGACTCCACCCAGACAACCCCAAACTCCTGTGAACTAACTTATTCACTGCAATTCTATTCAACGTTACTGCTTGAGACATGACAACTCCATTACTGTTATTATTATGTCCTTCTTAAATGTATAATGCCTGCGTTCCTCCAACAGACTCCTTATTCAGATATGTAAAACTAATAACTCAGCCGGTGACTCACTCTTCCTAAATTCTGTAGGTAGACCGTGGAACTCTCTACCAGCTGATATTACATTACTCTGTTCACTTGGTCAGTTCAAAACTAGGCTCAAACACCACCTGGGAGCAAACTGACTATGTCACTGTATCAAGCCTGGTTAACCTGTCTCTGGAATGTGTAAATCTGCTAGGTAGCCTACTACGTAATTTTATCCGAGTCTCTTGCTGAATAACAGTGCCTGATGATTTGTTATAATGTTTGCTCTTCTAATCACTGAAAATATTCTATATGTAATTTGTATTGTCTGCCCATCTAATCTCTGTAAATAATATATTTGTTATTTGTAATATGTGACATGTTATTTTGACTTGTTATTCCATCAAGCTTTTCTCCTCGGGCCTCCGCTGAAAATGGATATGCATGCAGTCAGACTATCCCAGTCAACAAATGTAAAATAAAATAAAATAAATAAAAATAAAATAATTCACTTAATCTTCCATGTTATGAAGCACTTCCAGTGTTTCTCTTCCCTTACACCCCTCACTTTTTAAGTGAATTAGAGTAGTATTAAAAAGGTGCCCTTGATTTTTTCAAAGGTAGTTATTAGGCTTGTAGCTATGGGAACAGTGTGAAGTGTAGCCCAAATTCCCCAACTCCTATCTGATTAAATAACTTACTTATGATTATAGAGTAGGCAAACAAGGTTTGTAGGAATCAAACCCTGTACCACAGGATCTACAGATCACAACCTTAGCCCTCTGCTCCAACCCTTTTTTATTTTAATACATCCAGACACCTGGTTACAGGTATGCATGGACCCCCCCCCCCAATTTCCTCTACTGTAAAGGAAATTTTAATGAAAATAATGTATATTCTGCTGTGGGCAGTGTCTATTGTTACCACTGCTCATAGTTTTAAATGGCTTTCTGTCACAATTAAAAAATAAATAAATAAAACACAAACTTATAAAGGAAAAAAACATTTCTGAAGCTCTATCAATACAGTTGCACAGTCACTTGTCAAATCATTACTTGGCTAGAGATCGGCTGGAACGCACTTTGTAGGCTATTAGACTGCACAGTTATTTTGTAATCTTTATTCATAGTAATATATGACTAGGGATTGCTAACTCAGTACTTTGATCAGTTGCTAAGGGCAACCAACCATACCTCTTCACTGTCCAAATTTTCATAGAATGTCCACATTTTTGCCTCATATTTGTGACATGTTTCTCATAAAACTGTGGTTTTCTGGCAAATCACTGGCAAATCACTGAGGACTGAAGTCAGAAAATAATGCCAAACTTTAAATATCTTTGTAAAGCTCTATGGAATGACAACTGTACAATTTCTGACTACCTTATCCTTTTCAATGTTCCTGTTCCTGAAGATATTCCTAAAAAAACAAACATTTTTACTGTGGTCAATCCTCTCTATAGTAAGGAAAATGTTTACTAAAAATTGGAAATCCCAGTCTACTCCTGTCTTTAAAGTTGAGTTTATTCATCTTGTGAAATGCATTTGTAAGAATGAGATTGCTACTATAAAAGCGAGGACTAACAACACAACCCATCAATTAATTGCTTGAACAAAACTGTCTTATCTGTTAGAGAAATATTAAGTTTTCTACTATGTATATTGCTCTTTTAGTTGTTATGGACATTGTATATAGTTTGTTTTTTCTTGTTACTATACCGTTAAGTTATCGTGTTATAAAAATGAATAAAAACATTTGGGAAAAAAAGAAAATAATGACAGACATTTGAGTTTCAATCTTCGTATCCTTCAGAAAATTCATGCTAATGCAAAACGTGTTCGTTTATCAACTTTCTAAGTTTAGAAGAGCAATATTTAAAAAGTGCCCCATTTTTGAGCCGATCTCCTCCCATTATTTGTGGCTTTGTCCAGATTTCTTGCTTTAAGTGGTTAAGTGGTATGAAATCAGCTGCAGGCACATGCAATAGTAGAACAAGGGTTTGCTATCCATATCCTATAGCTATACTCAGAGGAAAAAAAAAAACATGTTGGACACTGCACACATTTATAGACTCACAGAATTTATAGAACATACAGGGCAGAGTTAGTCCTTGTCAGTACCAACCCCTCTTAAGTACCACCTTCCTACAGGATGGAAAAACAAATCATGGCAGAAATGAATTTGTAGACACCCAACTAATTGTCAAGTTTTGATTTAATGCAAGTAGGGGGATCACTCTGTTTTTTTATGTAACGTTCCAGAGATTTAAGAAACACTGAATAAAAAAAATTTGTACCCCCAGTATTTTTTGTTTGTTTGTTTTTTTTTAATGCACTTCTAGCTTGCCAATATGCCAAAACACTTGTTCCCATAAGTGTACATGTTCTTAAAAATATCTAAACTAGTACTTGCTTTAATGTAATTTGATAGTCTGTTCCATGCATCAGCTACTCTGTCAGAGAACCAATTAGTACACTTCTCATTCCTATAGAATCTTCTATGTAGGTTGTCTGATGATTTTCTAGTACTTTTTGATAACCCCATACATTCCCAGAGGTAGTTGTCTTTAAATGCCCTATATACTTGAGTAATATCTTCTCTTAGATATCATTAAGAGACAATGTACAAGTTCAGATATTTTAGTCTTCTATAATAACTTAAATTTTCACATCCATGGATGTCCTTGGTATATTTCTGCTGTACTCTTTCCAGTTTACTCATGCTTGTTTTTTTTTAGGGTTTCCATACTATTATTCCATACTCAGGTTTGAGTCTAATGTAACTAACAAACAATAGCATAATTATTGATTTCCTAGACTTTATAAATCTTTTTCTACAACCTATATTTCTATAACTATCATTAGCCAATTGGGCGAGATGATTCGAAAAACTCATAGCTGGATCTATCTACCCGTATACCCAGGTCCTTAAATGAGTCTACAATTTCAATCACTGTGTGCTGTATTAAATAACCACCTTTCAGTTCATGTCTCTCAAATCGCATATGCTTAGTTTTTTATGTATTTATCAATATATTACTTTCCTGTGCTCCAAAATGGTAAATTTAGTCAAGTTATTTTGCAGACATGCCTTATCTGTAACATGTGTAATCAGTTTACCTAATTTCAGGTTGTCTGCATACAGACTGTAGAACACCTCAGATGAAAAAGTTAGGTCTGAAAGATACAATCTGAACAAGTAAGGGCCTAGGACTGAGCCCTGTGGGACACCCTGACTGTAACCAAGGATTTCACCTGTCCAGTTGCTATATGATACTTGACATGTCATATTTGTAAGCTATGCAGCTATCCATCTTATCAAGAGTAAATCAATACCTAGTTGTATTAATTTATTGATTAGTGTTTGTGTATGACCCTGTCAAATAATAAAGTTAAATCTATATAAATTACATCACAGCACACTTTTTCATTCATAGCTGTTATTATATTATATAGAACATCATGTTACAGGTGGTAATAGATTTGTTTTCAACATATGCATGGTGATATATGGCTTCAAGTCCCAACATATCCATTTCTGAAAATAACTTATCCAATATTACCTTCTCCATTATTTTTTCACAACATGAAAGTAGACTTAAGGGTCTATATGACTCTGAGTTTGTCCTATTCCCCTTTCTCTTGAAGACAGGTTTAATAAGCGCATGCCTCCAATCTTGAAGAATCTCTCCATATTTATTCCGCCTAGTGAATAATAGATATAACGGTACCGTGAATTCTTGCTGAAGTGTTCTCAGGTCATTGTTACCAGTTCTGTTGCCTCCCTGAGCTTTGTTTGTATCCAGTTTGAGCAATTATTTTTCAATATATCTAATTTGATTCCAGTATCTGGGGTTACCTGGCTGTCATTAGGACAACTTATTGTGGAACCAAACTGTTTTGCATAAGATTTTGTAAATATATCTATAATCTGTTCTGTCTGAGAATATATTTTAGAATCTGCACACCGTTTATCAATTTGTATGTCTTTACTTCTTCCACATTCTATTGTGCTCAATATCTTCATATAAATTTTCTTCAAATGTTTTCTTGTTTTTGTCTCACACTATGCTTAATCTGTTTGCCCAGCTTGTGTATTTAAGTTTTCAAAGTTGTAGTTCCATGTCTCTTCCATTTCTTATATTTTTTGTCTCACATCTTAATCAGATATCTTGTTCTTATAGATATATATCCCCCTGATGTTGTATGCCTAGGTCCTGATGTTAAAACATTTTTTTTGAGTTTTAGCACTCAAACAATTTCTCTTTCAAAACTTTCTACATTCCATATGTAGTTTTTCCACTGAATACCTCACTCCAGTTAGTTTTACATGGTAACTGTTTTGCTTCCATATAATCTGTAATTAACCTTCTGTGCCTTGCCTTAGATTTCATTTTGGCAGAATTATCTAGCAACAAATTAACCTTTATAACCCCATGATCACTGCACACCAATGGTGGTAAAACTTCACTTGAAGTAAGAGGAATTTCTTTAGGAATACAAACAATGTCTAGTATGTTCCATCCCCTGGTAGTTTTTTTTAGAATCTGAAGCAATTGTTGTTCCTGAATATACATTGTGAATAATTTCCTTACTAACGTTGTTGAGTCAATATTATTCCAGTCTATTTCTGGTAAATTTAAGTCACCAGCTAATATTATTCTTCCTTACTGTGTTTCATACAGGAAATGTGTGAATTCCTTTAGGTCATCTGCACTTGACATTGGTGTTCTATATACTCCCAACAATTGCTATATGTTCCAGGGATGTCTTTATCATCACAGTTACACAGTCTATAATATTAGTGTTATCACTGAACATGTAATAATCACAGGTCTCATAGGTATCTTTAATCCCTATCATAACACATCCACCTGATTTTTTGCTAGAATGTCTGTTACAGTAAAAACATTTATATCTTGGCAGAACTGGTTTCCAGTCATTGTTCTTTAACCATTTTTCATGAACAATAACATCAATCTGGTGGGAACGTTGCAAATTGTCCAATAAAAAAAAACTTTATTATTAATGCTCCTAGCATTAACAACCATCAGAGGTGCACTAAATATTACTATTGGTGAACTGTTAAATTTTCGACCTGGCAAAAATCCTGTCTAGTGTTTGTCAAATACTGAAAAATATCTGCTAAAAATATTCTCTTCCCTGATCTTGACAAATGCACACTATACTTCTTTTCATTTAACTTAAGTCTATAATACACCATTGATCTCCATTTAGCCCTTACTGATATCAGCTTCTAAGTGAATAATAACTCCCAGCCTTCATTCATTGGCAAATTTAGCTATCCATATATCAGCTTACTGATATGGAGATCCATCAAATAAATACTGAATAGAACAGGTCCCAGGACTGAGCCCTGAGGGTTGCCTCTGAATGCCTTTCTACTTTCAGAAGTGGCACCTTCTATAACTACATGGGTTCTATCTATCAGCCATTTTACTATCTTTCTGACAAGATATGATTCTAGATTTAGTTATTTAGGCTTATTTCAAATTCTTGCATGGGGAATAGTGTAAAATATCTTTGTCTAGATCCAGATACACTATATGAACCTTCCCAACTGCTATTTACAGGTTCAGTGGCATTGTAAAAGAAGTTTATTGTAGTGGCTCTATATCATTAGTATGTTTTTTTTTATATTTGACCTTATAAAATCAGGCAAATATTAATATATTCTATAGCACTTAATTATGCTGATGGGTCTTTGACTTTCTATGATATAAGGCAGTGCTCTGTTATAAAGGGGCATAATGATAGACATTTTCTCAGGAACATAGCCTGTGACTATGATTAATTTTTGCAGTTTTCCAGAAGGATTTATTTTATTTATTTTTATTTTTTTTATTTATCATTTGTTGACCGGGAAAGTCCGACTAGGTTCCACAGAGCCTGTTTTCAGCGGAGGCCCGGGGAGAAATGCTCCAGATGCATGTCTTTGGAATGTGGGAGGAAACCGGAGTACCCGGAGGAAACCCACGCGGACACAGGGAGAACATGCAAACTCCACACAGAAGGCACCCCAGCCGAGAATCGAACCGGAGAACCTCTTGCTGTGAGGTGACAACTGGGGTTATGAGGGGATTGATCTGGTACTGCTGGTTAACCAGCCAGGTATTATCCAGACCCACAGAGTGGGTATTTTAAGCACTGGAGAGTGCAGTTAAGAAATGTTCCATGTTAATATTGACAGGAGGAAGGGACTCAGAAAATAGTGGAACTTCAATAGTTGTTTCTTTCACTGCTGTAGCTAGGTCAAATGGCACCCAGGCAACCTCTCAACTGGTGCCCTCCCACTTAGAGTTACAGTGATAAGTAAGGACCAAAAAAGTAGTCTGGGCAAAGAGCTGTTATGTTTCTATACAATAGCTCTTTATATGTTGAAATACCTTTCTGAAGCTGTAGCAAATATGTGTATTAGCTTAGAGCTGCAGTTCCTCATGCACACACACACACACACACACACACACACACACACACACACACACACACACACACACACACACACACACACACACACACACACACTCACACTGTATGGCTGAAATCACAATCTTAATCATGGCTGCTTAAATGACTACATACACTGCTGTCATGCTCAGCTTTCTAACAAAAGGACATGCAGTGAAGAAATGGCATATCTTCTACAGTCGTGATTGTGCCTTCTAACAGGATGTACCCTGGGCAGCCCCACCCCCTTTGCCACACCCTAGCTACAGCTTTGGCTTCTGGTGTAAAGTTGGCACAAATTTATCTGCAATCATATTAGCAGTATCTTTAGGGTCAAAGTGGGTAATATCCTTATGCATTAATTCAGGGCATTACTGAATGCTACTTCTTAATCATCTGATGCATGAAAAGAAACATTTATGATTATTTTGACTATGGATGCTAATTTTAATGTGTTCCACTATGATCTTCCTTATGGTAAGTTTCAGATATTTGCTGAGCCTGCTGACAGAGTCTTTAATGTAGGTAATGTTTAATTTATTATAGACCTTAATTAGCTTTTGTTCCTTTATTATTTAACTTACTAATGTATTCCTCCATGGTAGTTTATTTTTATGTTCTGAAGTATATTTTGGTGACAATTGCAAAAGCTTGGTTTATGCTGTTTCTTATACCGAAATGCATTTCATTGGAATAAGTGGTTGTTGTTTGTATTAAAAATATTACGCAGCTCTGGAATGGTCCTCATTTTGCAGAATGCCCCAATGTTTATCCATATTTTAATCTATTCCTCAAAATGTTTGCTTCCTCGCAAATCATTGAGAAACTGAGCCATTAAACAATGACAGATATCAGTGTTTCACACTTCATATCCTTCACAAAATGTAGGCAAATACAAAAACTGTTATTCTTCCAACTTTCTAATTATATAGAATCGTATATTAAAGATTGTACCTGGCTTTCAGCCTTTGTCCCTCATTATTTTTATGTTTTTTTTTTGCTTTGGTATTTTGTCAAGGTCAGATGAGGTGAACACAGCAAAGTAGCCATAACTGCTGGGTTGGGGTTATGATCTGTCTGTGGATGAAAGGAACATACTCTGTTGATAGCAAACAGTCTAGCTTTATAAGATTAGTTTTAATTAGTGTGAAATAAAATAAAATACTTTAGCAGATGTGTGTTTTTGAGAAACAAGCTTGAAATACATTATTTAGTCAATAATTAATATGGAGCGTATATTAGATGAGTGACTGTTCCGATGTTTGAATCATAGGTGGTCGACATCATATGATCGGACCGTCGGAAAGGTCAAAGGTGAAAGTCAATGGCTTTTCACGTGCAGAATGGGAAATTTTCCCTTTCTGCATGGAAGTGTGTTCTCGGAGTTGGTATATTTAAGTAGAGGGGGTGTGGGGGGTGCAGGGGGGCTTGCACCCCTGCTTAGAGCAGTATGGTAAGTTTTTTTTTTTTTTTTTATTATATAGTCGATGTTTCAAACTTCGCTCATATGAGTTTGCTCATGTGAGGTTTGAAGTTTTGAAACTTCGACTATATAATATAGACCCTTAATATGTATGTATTTATTTATTTATTTTTCCAAAAGCATTGCAAGCTTACCTCTCAAATTCTTTGCTCAATAAATCTAAACAAAGCCAACAACAATGAGGATACAAAGGAACAGCAACAGAGACATTTTTGAAAAATCTCTTAAGTTAATAGAATAACAGGTTTTGAATCAACATGCACTTTTGAAACAATAAGAGGTATGAAACTGTAATGTCTGAATTTATTGTCTAGACTAATCCTCAGTGATTTATCAGAAAATAAAAATGTTATGAGGAACAGGGCCAAAACAAAGTGGAAAAAATATTAGACAAAATTAGGGTAAGCTGAGCAGTGGAAACAGTCAGCAACTGAACTATGATTGCTGTGTACAAGGGCTGTATATAGAAAAAAATGACACATCTTGTTCCTGGTCAAGTTAACCATCATCTGTCTGACTTTGCAGGACTATTGCACATTTGTGTAAAGCAAAGCTGCTACTGAATTCTCCAATTATAGTCCAATAGCCATACTCTCTCCACTTGCAAAGATTATGGAATAATGTATTCGTGGACAACTCATGCATCACCTAATCCAGAATCACCTTATGGCAGACACTCAGCATGGCTTCCATCCTCATCACAGCACTACTTCAGCCCTCCTAGCCTTTACCAACACCATAAACCATAATCGCAACAATAATTATATATCCTTAGCCCTCTTCTTGGATCTTTCCAAGGCATTCGATATGGTTGATCACCAACTTTTAATCCACACCCTGCAAACATTCTGTCTAGATACTGTAGCCCTTCAATGGTTTCAATCCTACCTGAATGGTCGACAGCAGGCTGTCCTCTGGCAGAACAAAGTCTCTAACCTTCTACCTAACACCCTTGGAATACCACAAGGCTCTATACTAGGGCCCTTGCTGTTCTCCATCTTCATTAACGACCTTTATACTGTCATCCCAAAAGTCAGCTTGATTTGCTCAGCCACATCTCCAGTAGAGTTATTGTCAGCTACCCAGACCACCTTTAATACAATAGAAAACTGGCTTTCTGAACATCGTCTGATCCTAAATCCCAAAAAAACTAAAATGCTGTTATTTTCACCAACACATAGGTCTACCGTTTTCACCTTTACCATAAAATCAAATGATGGCACAATAATCTCCCCTGGCCCCTCCACAAAACTATTAGGTGTCATCATAGACAATAATCTAAACTTTGACCTACATGTTAACCAAACTATCAAAACCATCAATAAAAAACTAGGTTCACTTTACAGAATAAAAGCCTTCCTAACCCCTCCAGCTAAAATTGCCATAGCTCGCTCTCACCTTCTTTCAACCCTTCTGTATGCATCCCCTCTACTCTTGAATTTAAACAAGACTGTCCTTAACAAACTCTCAATTTGCTACAACCACATTGCCAAGTTTGCCACTGGACTGCCTTTTAGGACACATCATTGCATCAATCTAAATCAGCTTGGGTGGCTTGAACTACTCATCCTAATCCAGTATAACCAACTGATTATGGCCTATAAAATCCTCTATAATCCAGACAATACTCCTGCACTTAAAAATATTATCACCCCCTATAACAATCCTAGACCGCTTCGATCCTCTAACAAACTACTAATTCAGAGTAGCAAAATTAATAACACAGCCAGTGATTCTCTCTTTGCAAACTCTGTAAGTAGATCCTGGAACTCTCTTCCAGCTGATATTACCTTACTTTCCACCTTAGGTCAATTTAAAACTAGACTCAAACAACATTTCTCACTTAACTGGCTATGTCAGTGTATCAAGCCTGGCTAACTCTCTCTAGAATGTGTAAAAATCTGTTAACCAGTTTACTGTGTAATTTAATTTAATCCTGACTTGCGCTCAGGATTAACTGTAACCTGTGGAACTTGTTTAACTTGCTTACGTATATAATCTCTGTAAATAGTCTGTTTGTAATATGTAATGTTGGTATTATGTAATGCTGTATCTGCTTACCCTTGAAGCTTTTCTCCCCGGGCCTCCGCTGAAAATGGACATGCATCCAGTCGGACTATCCCGGTCAACAAATGTAAAATAAAATAAAAAAATAAAAATAATTCTTTGAGCACTTCTTAACAGCAGTTGGAAATTTGAGGTACATACAATGAAGTTGCTGTGATCTGCAGGTGCAGACTTTGCTGGAGTATAATGACAGCAGTTGTAGTGGCCTTTTTTTGGTTGAAATGTTCTAAAATGGGTGAGTTTGCTAATATTAGTTAATACATTTTGTTTCAGTTCTTTTTAGAAAAATGTTCAAAACTACTCAAATCTTAAATTCACAGTTTTTTTTGTCATACATTTGATTTAATTTAAACATCATTTGGTATGTGCATATATATTTAAAATAATGTATAAGGTGAGTCCAAATGAACATATGTGTTTATATGCAGTGAAGAAGAAAAAAAAAAGAAAACAATGTGTGTTCAGGTGGGGCTGGGGGGGGGGGTCAAGCAGGTACCAAGGAATATTTAAACACCCACCACCATATGTGCATGTACATATACACAGACACATGCACAAGCACAAACACACACACACACACACACACACACACACACACACACACACACACACACACACACACACACACACACATGCACACGTATACACAGATGTACCACTGATGCAGTGTTCCGTTACTTTTTTTGTTATTAAATTATAAGGTGATTATTTAAAAAACATTAATTAATTCTAGCAATTAAACATATCTTTTTCACATGCGCAGTGATTTACAATAGGCTAAACGTTTTCAAATGCTCTTATGATTGGAATATTGTAGTGTTAATTATTCTACAGGAATAAAGAGCTTCCCAGGTACAAAACTGACTGAAATTAATATTTCCATTTATATGCCTCAAAGATGAAACTGTCTTTACTAACAGAGACCACATATATATCCAGACTGATCTGTCATTATGACTAAAGAGTCCAACCTGCATAACAGATCTGATCAGCTAGTATTTCTTTTGAGCATTATGTCAACTATATCAATCATTTTGTAAAAAAAAATTAGTCCTTTAAGTAGCAAGTTAAAATAACACTAGGTGTAGTTTTAATTCAGAGCATCATCCTGGAGATAACATGGCATTAAGGTGATAGCAAAAATAAAACTCCTCTGGCATTTATTTATATGATTTGAAGATTGAGTATCTAAAACAAGAGACATATATGACATGTGTTGTACAACTTGAGACTTACAAGAAAAAAGTGCGAACATTTTATATTCACTTCAGTGGCTTTGATGAGAAGTCAGAGGAGCAGCAGGGGCGGCCCGTGCTATTGGACTGCCGGACTGCAGCCCCCTCAACTTTAAAATAAAGAAATAAAAAGAAATAAATAGAAAAAAAAATGTTTAAAAATCGCGGACTTCGCGCATGCGCACTAGTCCAGACCAGGGGCGGCTCGTCCTATCGGACTGCAGCCCTCCCACCTAGACAAAAACAAAAAATATCTGTTAAACTTAAACACAAAATTCACAAGCCCTGATCCTGACTGCCTTACCAGCAGTCCGGATAAGGACAAACAGGTACCCAGCAATCATTGCTGTGAGATACCAAGATTCTGTGCGGTGACAACCGCACCACACAGAGGAGCTCCAGACTGCTTCAGCCGCAGTCAGAGCCAATGAGAGGACTGAGCTGCTCTCGCAGGACTTGCGAGACAGTGTGTGGGCTTCAGTCAGGAGCAAAGGTGTGTGTGCTGAAGGAGCTGATCACTTACTTGGGCTGGTGAGTACCGGGTCGCTGATCTTCTGGGCTGAAGGAGCTGATCGCAAAGGGTGTGTGTGGATTGCTTTACATCTTCTGGGCTGAAGGAGCTGATCGCAAAGGGTATGTGTGGATTGCTTCGTGTTTGCTGAAGGAGCTGATCGCTTACTTGGGCTGGTGAGTACCGGGTCGCTTCGCTGGTGTTCTCGTTTGGGCTGATGAGTACCGGGTTGCGTTTGGGCTGAAGGGGCTGGTGAGTACCGGGTCGCTGATCGCTTTGCTGCTGTTCTCATTTGGGCTGAAGGAGCTGATCACTGATGTTCTCCTGGTCGCGGATCTAGTTGTTCACTTTGGCTGGTAGGAGTGTGTGAAGGAGTGTTTGGGCTGGTAGGAGGTGGTGTGTGTGAAGGAGCGTTTGGGCTGGTAGGAGGTGGTGTGTGTGAAGGAGCATTTGGGCTGATAGGAGATGGTGTGTGTGAAGGAGCGTTTGGGCTGGTAGGAGGTGGTGTGTGTGAAGGAGCATTTACCAGCCCACTGAAAGAAAGTAAATCCCCTAAAAATGCATACATAATAAACATTTTGTACCTGATAGCACGTTGGGCTTGTAAAGCAGTTGGCATTTGGATTTTAAAATTTTAATAGCCTTAGCTAGATGTGTGATAATACATGTTCACTGCTAGCCCCAGAGAGATTTGTTTCTCCCAGAAAAGCAGTATGCTTATGTCAGGGATTTGTATTCAGAAATGTGGTTACCATAGCTACATTTTGGTATCATGTCACTAGCGACTTTAATAAGATAGGGTCCCTAGATATTTTGCATGATGAAAATGACATATTTATACTTGTGCAGCTATAAGATGTTCTAAGCTTCACATATGCTGACATAAGGAGGTGGTGTGTGTGTAATGCCCCAGTTACTATATACTGGTGGCTAGAGAGAACAAATGGTGGTGGGTAGAGATACACAGGCTTGAACCCTGTACCTTGTATGCAGGTGTTAAGGACCTGAATTCCCTACCCACCATCATTTATAAAAAAATTGCAGATTTTTGCCTCATATTTGATCTAATCTGTTCCTCATAATATCTGTGGTTTCTAAATGCTGCAATACTTGGTATTTGATGGTGCAGTGGTAGCATTGTTGCCTCACAGCTGCAGGTTCTCAGGTTTGATTCTTTGCTGGGGTGCCTTCTGTGTGGGGTCTGCATCTTCTCCCTGTGTTTGTGTGGGTTTGCTTTTGTGTCCTCCTATGTTACTTAGAAAGACATGTCTGCATTATTTCTTCCTGGGCCTCTGCTGAAAATTGTTTTTTTGTTCCAAGTCAGATTGTCCTGATTAACAAATGTTAAATAAAATTGACAGGCATTTGAATTTCAGACTTCAGGTTTCTGAATGTTTAATTCCTTACATATTTGATGGTGCAGTGGTAGCATTGTTGCCTCACAGTTATAGGTTTTCTGGTTTGATTCTTGGCTAGGGTGCCTTCTGTGTGGAGTCTGCATCTCATCCCTGTGTTTGTGTGGATTTGCTCTGGTATCCTGCCATTTTACAAAGACATGTGTCTGCAGTATTTCTCCCTGGGCCTCTGCTGAAAATTGCTTTTGTTCGTCAAGTAAAATTCACAGGCATTTGAATTTCAGACTTCATATTCTTCAGAAAATACATAGTAACACAACCTTTTATTCTAGCAATTTTGTAAGTTTATAAGATGAATATTTGAAATTTGTCCTTATTTTTGGGACTGTATTACCCCATTATTGGCTTTGTCCAGGTTTTTTGTGCTAAGGTTGACAACTATAGCAAGAACTGAATTCACTGAATATGTCTGAGGGCTGTATTCCCTCATTACTGGGTTTGTCCAGGTGTTTTGTGCTAAGCTATGGTGAGAACTGAATTCATTAAATGATAGCCATTTAAGTTTCAGTCTTCCTCTCTTTCACAAAGCAGCTGATTTGGCATAGTGGTATGTTGCTCTGACTGTTTTGCACAGGGGCCTTGGCAGTAAAATGTATGGTGGTAACACAGCATTTTATTCTAGCAACTTTCCAATATTATACAAGCAATATGTCCCTGGTTTTTGGCCTTTTGACCCCCCCCCAATAAATTTGGCTTTTTCCAGATTTCTTGTGCTGCGAAGTTGAGATGCAGTTGAGTATTGAGTAGATTTTACAAGGAGCTGAGAGCTGCAGGGGAAGGGAAGTTTAGTGCTGCTTATGCTAAGTCAGCTTGCATTGTTAATAGCACAACAGGTTGTGTACTTGCTTTTGATGCAGAAGGTTGTTGGTTCTACTCCCACAAGGAGTGAATTCTGCCATACTGAAAAAGTTAAGATGCTAACTATGAACCTGTTATCAGTCTGCCATCCATTTCCTATTGCAATATGACTAGCTTATTTTTAATGTAATATAGGCAATTTATTCCTCGGGCATCAGACACTTTAATTTTTCGATGAAACTGTGAAATATAAAGGTGTTTGCTAGCAGCAACCTCTTCATTAGTTACAGATTTATTTAATGTGGAATTATTTAGATGATTTTTTTACTTCAGAGATTGTGCATATTTACTGATAATGGTGGACTGTAGAATTGTGCATATTTACTGATAATGGTGGACTGTAGAAGTGTGAGTAGACTTTTATGATGGAAATGTTCCGAATTGGGCAGTTTTGTCATTATTGGTGCATGTGTTTTGTTTCATTGTTTACTGGAAAAATGTTCAAAACAATAGGAAGGTGTATCAAAGAGCACATGTATGTTTCATATGCAAGGGGCCTATGATTTGAAAAGAGCCCAGAATTAATCTTTATCTGCCACTGGTAAAATGTATTTTCTTTGAATGTGGGTTTCAATGCTGTTTCAATGAATGTTAGTTTCAAGGGCAGAGAAGTTTTAATGCTAAGTTTGTTTAGCAGATACCTTAGTGTTTGTGCTGTAAAATACAAAATAAAACTTTCAAATGAAGTCCATATCATCACATAAGTAAATCAGTATGCATATTAGTGTTTATAGTAAATGGAGTGAAATAGCCAAGTAATGGATCATTGGAATGGCTGCAGGGGGAGGCTCCATTCGACCATGATTTTGTGAGGGGGAAGAGTGGCAAACTTAGCCCCAGCTGAACTACACCTCCCAACTGTCCAGATTTTCAAAGAATAAATAGATTTTTGCTTCTTATTTTTGGTTTGTTCCTCATAAAATTAGTGGTTTTCTGGAAAATCATTTAGGAATTAAGTCACTAAATAATGACACACTGAGTTTCAGACTTCATAACCTTCAGAAAAATGCATGCTAAAATAAGACCTGTGGTTCTATTATCAACTGTCTCAGTTTATACAAGAGCAATTTTTAGTACTGTTTATATGTTCCCCCAATATATTTGGTCTTGTCCAGATTTATTGCATTAACAGGTTGAGAGGTACATGCAAATAAATTGCTTTATAGAATTAGGCATAGCCAAACCTCTCAACTGTCCCCGATTTTGGCTCAAAATGTTGCTCTTCCCCTAATAATCCCTCTGCAAAATAGCAATTTTGGAAGAAAACATGGAGGGTTTACAATTAAGAAATAACTGTAATAATCAGAGTTATAGATTACTTTTATTTCAGAAATGCATGTAGATTCTTTTATTTTGTCAGCTGCTCAAGTTAGCAGTACTCATATTAAAGTGTCCCTTCTTTGACAGGTTCCCAGCTGTATTGTGTGGCTATTTTATATTTTTACATCACGTTTTTGGTCCATTTTTCATAAAATTGTGTTTTTTTGGCAAATTAGTGACAAATCATTAAAGACTGAAGTTAGAAAATAATGACAGGCATTTGAGTTTCAGATTTCATACCATTCAGAAAATTCATACTAATGCAAGACCTATTCTATTATCTTTCTAAATTTATAAGAGCAATATTTTAAAAATTGTCTTTATTTTTGGGCCTTTGTCCCACTTTTTTGTATGGCTTTGTCCAGATTTCTTGCTCTGAGGATGAGAGGTATGACAAATGTGTCAGGGTCATCACAGTCAGCCAGAGA